>NW_007577736.1:791194-944457 GCF_000690725.1 Stegastes partitus | reverse complement strand
TGTGATAGACTGGTGACCTGTCCAGGGTGTCCCCTGCCTTCGCCCTAAGTCAGCTGGGATAGGCTCCAGCCCCCCACGACCCTAATGAGGATTAAGCGGTGTATAGATAATGGATGGATGGATTAGCTGAGTTTTAGATTGTAACAATCAGCTGTTTAAGCAAAAATTTTCTGATAAACCAACAATCAATCTATGAGCACTTGATAACAAACTAGTTAGCGGATATGGTGGCACATATAGCAGTAGGAGCATTAACTGGACAGCAACACATCTCTAAATGAGTGTTGCTCCGAATAAGTCCAGAACACAGTAGGTTAAAATATTTGATGTCATTGTGGAGTTTTTTCCAAACTACCAAAATAATTATCACATGAATGCTGCTTTAACTTAAAATCTGCACTTATTACAGAGGTAGTAATCAACATTTTTCAGCTCTAATTATGTTTGAGGGTTTGTTTTTTTGTGTGTCGCTCAAACAGAGCTTCAGTTGAGGGGTGTGTTCCTGCTAATTCTGCCTGGACTCCTCTTCCAAAGAGTGTGTTTTTCACACCTCTGACCTGTCCTGTGCAGAAAGGGACCGCTGCTTACCTTCAAATGGTGTTAATTAAAAAGAGAAAAAAAAATCTGGACACCATATGGAGGAGGCTGCCTAACAGCAGGCTCCTACTGTTTTGGAATTTCACTTTATCGCTCTCCTCTGTGTTTCTGTTGCGAGGAGGTCATCTGGAGTGACAGGCTGACAATGATTAGGTAATAGGTCTTCACAGGCCACTGGTGCTTTATAAATTTGTTCCGTTGGATCACACATGGCTCACTCACAAATTTTGGATGTACCGTTTTGTTTCCTGTGTATTATCACTTTGGGAAATTAAATGTCTCTTTTCTGATGAGAAGAGCAATTGCTTTTTTTTGTTTTGTTTTGTCTTGTTTTTATTAAGAAGTAGTTCTTGCTGGCTGAATTCAGAAAAATATTTGCTGGTGTATAGTTTTATGCTTAATATTTGATTGGTGCTATTGTGAAAGGTACTGTGAGTGCAAAGGAACCTGCAGCAGCACAGAAAACCTCTTATGAGAGAAATGCTAAGCCTCCAGAAATGATACACAGCTGCTTGGGAATATTTTTTTGCACCATAATTGACGTGCCACAAGCATAATTTCCCATCATTAGATGGACCTGTTGCCTGGGTGCACAGGAGCTTCCAAAGAGTAAAATCCAAGCCCCTTAAGCTGCCAGGCCTGAGAGATAACAGAGCTGTGGAATCGCAACTGCAGAGATATAGGCAAATATACAGACAACAAACAAGCCCATTTTGCCCATTCATTATGCTGTGTGGTGGAAATCATATCAAGCATTCTGTTATACATAATGAATGCAGACCTGGAGGAACACTGTCATAAAAAAAACTCTGCAAAGCAGTGAAAAATAAGTGCAACTTTAAGAGTGATGTCTGGAGTAAAGTGTTTTCAAAATGACTGAATAATATGCCCCGGCCCTTCTCTCAAAAACTCTTCAGCTCTCTTCAGCCGCCTGCCCTTGAGACAAGGCCCGCGACTGTGTGTGTCCTAAAGAAAGCCTCGGCCGCAGGAGATGAACGACCTCCGTCCATTTGTCATCATCACCTCCTCGCCAATTAAGACCCCTACAAAACACTGCAGTGGAAGCAGCTGCTCTTCTAATTGACTGATTGATTTGTTTGTTCTTCTATCACCCTGTAAGATGCGGTTATGATCTGATGCCGACAGTGTTTCATTTGATTTATAGAATGCAGCTTAGGCGCGCGCACTGATGTGGGAAGGTGATATAAGCATCATTTGTGAATTCATATGGTGTATATATATATATATATATATATATAAACCTGTCTGCTGAGGAAACAAAGCAACAACAACAATAAAAAAAATAACTCAAGTGTTTTGTTTTGCTAATTTGTTGTTGCTGTGGAGTCCCTGTAGAATAGACATAAATGTGGACAGAAATAACACAACCCAGAACATTTTCAGGGTGTTTATAAATATCTAAAATCTGGGTCTGTAAAAGACTGACTGCCCAGTGTGGGAGTTGTTAAAAAGATTTTGTTGTTATTGTTCCCCGGTTCATGTATTGAGAGCTGTCCAGCCCTGAGGATCAGCTATTGTTGGGGAATTTTCCATTCATCTGAGAGTTATATCTCCTTCACCCTTCAGGAGGATTGGTGTTCATGAAATATATTTTGCTGAGAATATTTTTTTTTTTTTTCCATTATTTGTCATACTTGGTGAGGAGTTTGTAAAAGATTCTTCTCTGGATTGTTTTTTTTTTTTTACTAAGATTGACATGATGTGAAGCATTAAAGAGCTTAGTTTTTGCTCAGAGGCAAAAAAAAAAAAAAAAAAAGAGATAGTTGAATGATAGTTATTTTCAAATTGTGGTTTGTGACTGATATTTTTACATTAGCAGACCCCATAATCAATAGTTTGCACCGATATATAGTGGTTTTTAAATTGGATCTTCCCACCAATGTTATTTCAAGGTTCAGCGTCCAATTTGTTCATCCATAAAATCATGGAAATTGCAGGCTTCCCGTTGAAGAAAACAGCAATGATTAGACAACACAAGAAATAAAAACCCATAAAATACTAAAATAAGTGAAGTTAGAGTTTTGAAAGCCCGGTGAAGTGTGTGTTTGGGAAGTTCAGAATAAAATGACCAATCAGACATTAACAAAGCAACATTAACTGACAACATATGTAGACAATATGTGCATTTTAAAGTGAATCTGTAAAGCTTGCAATTTTTCTGTTGAAAAAGGTTGATTTAACTCAGTGTTTTTGAAGCCCCAAAATGTCTAACCCTCATTTGCATAGCACAAAATCACAACACATAAACAAAAACAGCTCTACTGTTGGAAAATCTACCCTAATTAAATCCTCTATGCTGATCAGGACTTCCTGGCAAAAACCTGATCCACCTTTCATCGTCATCTGCTGCAATATGTTTGGATTTACAGTCACAATGAATGCATGCTTGGGAAAGCTGTTAAATGTACCAGCAAGGAAACCAGCAGGACAGACAGTAGCCACCCTTTTCAGCACAGAATACCCACAAAGCATTTTGGCAGCTCCCTCTCGCTTCCACCACGAACACAGCTTTATAGCGATCGTGCCAGCAACAGACGGGGACCTGGCACATTAAGAGAGTTCAACATAGTCAGGCTGTCTTTGAGTTTTCTGGGTTATCCTGGATTAACAGCTCTGTGAGATACTTTATTCGGGTCGCCAGTGATTTTGATTCAGGTTTAGAGAGACATGATAACACTCAGGCAGCCAGACTATGCTGATTTGTAGCAGTGCTTGCAGCGTGGCTTTGGGGATGGTAGGGTGGTCTCTAGTCGGTCAATCAGTCCACCACTTTAGTGAAATATCTCAGCAGCTGCTGGATAAATTCCCATGTCATTTATCACAGATATGCAGTGAGTTCAGAGGATATATCCTAATCAGTGTCTGTACACGCACATTTTTCTCTCCTGCCTCAGACGGTATTTCAGAAACGTGGCCTCCTCACAGCGCAAATGCTTCTGAAATAAACAAAAAGCCAAATGTTCAGCTGCAGAAAGAGACTTTTTACTTCTAGAGACTAATTTTAGCTGCATTAGCGACAGAAGATGACGCTCTCTCGCTGTTTTTTTAGTGTGTGTGTCAGAGCAGTGAGGACAGTCAGAGCAAACTGTTTCCTCGCTATGACGGAATTTAAATGCAAATACTTAGGCAAACTTAGACTGTAGTTATTTTAATAAGGGTCTGTAATGATCCTTCCCTCGACCAAGCTGTTCAACTGTCACTTTGCCTGTCCAGCGTTTTGCCGTGCAAACGCATAAATGTAGGAAACTGTTTAGAGAACCAGTTATTCATGACAGAGAAGTAGAAATGAACATGGCCACACCAGGTTTCTCTATTTCCCTACCCCAATTACACAAACCATTTTTTTTAGTTTTTTTGTTTAGTCTCTCTGTGGTCATTGATTAAACCGCTAATAACTCATCACTGTGTAGCAAAGTTACATATTTAGTTGTTTTGTTTTCCATGAAAATAATTCCTTCCTGCTAAAAATGGCTTAGATGTACCTCTGCACTATATACTCCTCTACTTTGTGCCGGTTTCTAAAGTCCCCACCTCTTTCTCAACACACTCATCTCTGCTTGCTGCAGCTACAGCACACCAGCTTCCCTGCAACTGTAAATGTGCTCCATGCTACGCAACGGCAGGTTGGAATAAATGTTTGAACCACAAACCAATTTTGAAGAATGATGATAGAAAAAGACCACCATTTGAAGGCAACACCCCACAAGTTGACAGGATTGATTCCTTTGCTTTGTTACCTGAATCGCTGTTTTTGAGACCGTTATAAGGACATTGTAGTTTTAAAGAGGAAATGCTCAGCCTGTAAGTGACTGCTTATTTTGGTCAAGATATTCTAATGAGGTGAAAAACTTTCATTTTTAACAGAGGAGGTCTTAAAAAACAGATGAGTAGAGGAAACTAACCGTAATTTAACTACATTTACACACTTTGGTGACGACACCATGAAACAACTGTACAATGTGATACCATAAATTTGGTTCACACACAACCGTATTGATTTAGTGATCCCCTGATATCTTCTCTCCCACGATCATCCAGAATATTTACAGTTTGTTTAACCTAACTGCAAAACGTGATAACTGCAAAATTCCCACCAGCCGAAGATAGATAACTTTTTGTCATTCAAGCACACCTGCATTAAAAAAACAATGCACGAGAACAAAATTTCGTTGCATAATGCTCTCAGCGACAGTATTAAAAAAAAAAGAGAAAGAAAAAGATGTATTTTGTGTTTCATTCTAAATATCAAAAGTTAATATGCTGAACTGACAAACATAGTAAATCACTTTTCTTTCTTTAGCCATACAGCCAAATGTTGGACAAATGATAGTAGAGAGGCAAGCTAGAATCTAACTGGAGATAGTTCAGGAAGGTGCTGTGTGCCTTCACCTCTTGAGACAGCCCAGGTTTAATGTTGTGTTTAGCTACTGTATGTAGTGCAGTATAGGTCACCATGGGAATTGATCCTTGTTACAACTGGGAAAGCTCCAATCAATAGTCTTGTTTAATGAGACAGGCCTCTGGCCTAATGTTGAAAGAGTAGAGCTGGATAATATTTTGTTTGTTTTTCACTAATTACACATATTAATCTACTACTTTTCTTACTTACTCTGCTTGTTTGTGTGTTTCACTTGAATGCGGTTCTCACAGAATGTCTTACAATAAATCTAGACTTGACTCTTTACTTTCTTTAAATGTCTCCACTCAGTGTCAGTTTGTCCTCCGATAGACAATTTCTGAAGATTCCTTGATTGCTGATCGTTTAAGAACTGTCAGTCCTTTTCATGTCAAACCATCTTTGGAAAATTGCCATCGTACGCACAGACTTTAACGCTGCACTTTAAAGCAAACATTAAACAAAGAAGTATGTGTTGTCACTCACAAAAACAATCCCTGAAGCAGGATTCAACCATTCGGTGTTTTTGTGTGCAGGGAGGAAAATATTTCTCACATCCTGTGATGTTGTTAAGTGCTCGACTGCACCAAACCAATTTTGCATCAAAGAAGTAAGATGAAAAGAATTCAAAGCGACAGTGATATAATTTTCACTGAAATCTCATGCAGCAACATTTTCTCTGCAGATGCAGCATTCTTGATTCTGTACAATTGAAATATGTTTTTTTTTTTGTCTTCTCACAAAATGTCAGCCTTGTACACAAATAAACACTGTGGTCTTTCTCCCTTTCAAAGCCTGACCTTCAGTTCATAATTATAATTAATCACTTGTAAAGTGTTTGTACTGATTACGTGCTGTCCGTTTTACTTTTAATTACCTGCAATACCTGTTTTACATATTTGATATTTTCCGTGCTTAGAAAGTGCTTTATTGGAAAGCACAACAATGCTTTGCAGTGAGTTTGCGAACATCTGGGTTGTGCCACACATGTTTTAAGATATGTTAACGTGAGCATGATAATATGAATGATGGAAGTTTTCCCACATTGGCTGTGTGGTACGAGAAAATACATTTATGAAAACAAATAAATGTTTGCAAATATACACCGATGAGCCAAACCATCATGAACACACAGATGACACGACTGACGGTGATTATCTCATAAGGACACCACAACGTGTCATTTTAGACATTTAGTAACCGGTCGGTTCTCACAGTCGACATGTTGTTAATGGATCTGCTGTTAGCATTTTGGTGCAAAATGCCACAGGACAGCACTTGTAGAGTCCATGCCTCGGTGGGTCGGAATTGTTTTGGCAACACACTAAGAATCAACAGCACATGAGGCAGAGGTTTTTGTAATATTTTCTATCATCATTGTAGATCTTGTAGCTACATTAACTGGCTTACACCACATGTGAGAGTAAATTGCTTCTACCATCCACAGCGTCCCAGTTATTCACTCCAAACACCAGCTATGACCGGCTATTTTGTGTACTCTGTATTTACAACACTTATTTCATCTCTGACACGTTGCTCTTCCTTTCCCCTCAACCCCCCCACCCCCCATTAAAGTATTTTTCTGTGGATTTTTTTTTTCTTTATCTGACTCCAGGGTCTAAAAATCGAGAGCGTTGCACATTGTATGGATTGTGAAACCTTCTGAGGCCGATTTATGATGTTTGGCTGTAAAGAACTCACTTGACTTGTCCAGAACCAGGTATGCAGACATTCGCTCATTTGCAAACGGAGCTGCCTGGCGCTGCCACAGTGCATCTACACTGGGTCAACTGCACAAGCGCCGACATCGTTTCACAGCACCACGAGAGTGTACATTTTTATGCATGCATATATTTTTACTGTAACATTGCTGCTCGCCTCGTCTTCGGGGGCAGAATCTGGCTCTGGTGCCTTGCTCGAGCACATGCTGACAGTAGCTACAAAGTCAATTCAATCCCCTACAGCCACCCTCTTCCAGCTCAAGTAGGTCTCCAGACTGGGAAACTTTCTCCTACGAACTGGATCCTTTCACCTCGAGGCTGCTTCTGTACCCCAACTTTATTTATTTATTTTTGGTAATGCATGCCGGCACATCAGCCATCGCCCTCAGCTATAAACGTCTCGCCCGTTCCTCACAGAAAGAATTCCGCTTATTTCTTACGGTGTAAACAATACCAGTAAAGTCAGATAATGATGGAACTTTAATTTGCAGAGGGCCTCGGGGTTCCCTGCTGGAAGATTTTGATGTTCTCCTAAAGACATTGCATATCAAGCACTCAGCCACACCAGCTTATTTCCATGCGCTAATTTGTGTTTACTATGCATATTGTCGTAAATATTATGACTGAAGGCAAGCTGTGGTTGAGCATTGTATTTAAAGATAACTTCGATTAACTAATGTGCAAAACAGATTTGCAGCCGCTTTGTTTAAAATGGGGATTTAAACATGTGCAGTGTCTTCCAAAGTATTAGTAAAGCTCAATGATTTATGAAGCCAGCTTTGCTGTCTGGACATGACATTAATGGTGTTATAAAATGCATACTTCTAAAAACTTAGAATACTTTTACAGCATCTCTATTGTAATTTATTTGCAAAGTGATTGATATGATTTCTGCTGAACCTGCAGCTTTATATTAAGGAGCAAATATGTGGAAGTGCTTTTTTTCTCTCTCTTTCTCGCTCTCTTGAGAAAAAGGCATCCTCATTTGCATGCAGAGACAGATATTCCTCTTCCACAATGAAACACATGAAGATCTGACTATTTCATGCCTGCTCCATCTTTCAAGCTTTGTCAGGAATTCTGTGGAGAATTCACAGCAGAGTGCACACATTGTACATTTTCCAGTTTCACAATAAAAGAACACTTGATGGAGGGAAACATGGGCCAGCTATAAAATGAATAGCATATGACTCCAATTACTGCCCATTACATTAATGAAAGAGATGTTTGTATAGCATGAAAGACACATGGATCAAAGGTCCACTGTTTATGGGTTGTTGGTTTTTTTGTTAATCATGCTATCTGATGTATTTGTCTTGTATGACTTGTTAAATGAATGAGATGCTACTGTTAGACAGTGTCCTGACCACCGTACAGTGTGTGCTAAATACTTCTTTTAAAAGCTTCCTGCATCATTATGCTGCTGCAGGAACTGCAGGTTTACTGAAGCCTCAGACGAGGGAATACAGATTTATTTTCACCTTGTGCTGCCGCAAAAGGAAGAAACAGGCAAGAGGATCATTCCAAGATCTCTGCACTATTCATGTCAGTGTACCTCAGAGCTTTTGGGCACAAATACGGTAATCCTAGATGTGGTTAGTTGGCCTGTAGAGCAGACTTTGTCAAGCAGGGCTACCATTTCAAGTCTTTGGCTCAGCACAGTGGAAGCTGTGTTGAAGTGGGCTAATCCCATGGACAGAGTACTGTACCTTAAGGCCAGCACCACAGACTAATCTGTGTAGAGATGGAGCTTGAACAGCCAAATTCAAATTCATCACACGCTTTTATGGATCACGAGAAGCGATCGTTGTTCCATTGATATATTGTTTTGAAATTCCTACATTAATCCATTAGAGGTTTATGTCATTGCTTCTGGTCAATAGGTTTTGGATTGAACTACACTCTATCCAAATACATTTTTAATCATACCTCTTCCTCTATATTAATAATAAATCCCTCTAATCATTTTTCCTTGAGCTCTAAAACAGCAGACCTTTATGTCTTTCATCGGTTTTATTTGACAGTAGGCAAAATGGATTTGTTCATTTGCTTTACACCACCGCGATATTTGACTGAAGAGAACCTCTATTCTTCAGAGCTGCCACATCCTGCAGAAACAATTCAACCGCCATGAAAAGCGCTGTGTTTTTTCCGCTGCTGTGTGATGTAGCAGGTGACATGTTCTGTAGTCTCTGAGCAGGGAAGCTTTTTACCGAGGGGAAATTTCCTGACTACCACGAGGATAGGCAGCACCTGTTGGTGGGAAGCGCTCCTTGCCTTGTGGCTGTATCCTGTGTGACTGATGCTGTTGTCACTCGCGAACAGGAGGATATACCTTTTAAAATTCATGAAAACTCTATTGAGCTGCAGCTAGGAACCCGGTGAAACAAAGTGAATTAAACTGAGCCCTGCACAGCCACTTCTGCTAGCCTTTAGACTTTGACCCATTCTGAATCATTTGTATATCTTGGCAGCTTGGCCACATAATTGATGCCATTCATTACAAGATTGACGGAGGCAGGGGAGGGGGGTGTTTTGGTGAGGTGAGCGGAGGTAGCCGGACCGTTGCTGAGAGCAACTTACACTGCGATGATTGATAGAAAGCGAGCTACATAAACGCTGGAGTGTTGGTTGCCTAAATGCAAGTGAGTGTTTCTCTCTTTGCCGGCTTGGGGCAAAGCCATTAATAAACCCTGCAAATGATGATAGCTCTTGTATTGATTCTAGTTTGCACCCTCTATTCAGCCAGCCCGTCTTTCTCCAATACTTTGCCTCAGTAAACACAGGCATCGAAACTGTTGACCCAGGCTGTCTCCACCATTGATCAGCCCGTTGATGTTGGGACACCACATTCTCTTTTGCGTGGTAGCTTAATCTATCCATGGAGTTTTCAGATGGGACAAAACGGATCAATGTAACAGGAAAAATGGAACCGTGAGATTAAAAAAAAAATCATAAACGCATTCCTGAAAAACGAGGCAATATCCCCCCCTTTTGATTCGTTGCAAGCGATTGACCCAAGGATCCAAGACGTGCATGTTGTGTTTCAAAACAAAATCCTGGAGGGAAATGCTGCTCTGCGCATTGTGATCACAGTGTGTGTTTTCTCACATAAACAGTAGAAGAAGGAGCAGTTTCATTTTGATCACTTCCTCATCAGATTGACAATAGAACAAATGAGTAATGAAATTCCAGAGTTGCAGCAGCTCCCTCACTTCTGGCTGATCAAACAACTGTTTCTCTGCATTCTGCAAACATTTCCCTTTTTTTCCTCCAGTCTTCAAATCCGATCTCACTTTGTCTCACCCACATGCCTCTCCCCTCCTCTCCCTCTTTCTGTTTCAACTGACTGTTAAGCGCCTTGTCATTTCTAATGGAAATGACACGCCCTGAGACAAAGTGACATTATGTCAAAATTTTTATCCTGTGGTTTCTGCCAGGCTGAATCATTCTTCCTTTTTCCTCATTCAGAACGAAATTAAAAATACTCTTGCAGAGCTTCCATAACTTCAGAAAGGCTCCAGTGTAATGTCTTCAATAACACTTAAAATCCTGAGTGCTCGCCAGCGTCTTCCACTCATGCAATTTTGCTGAGAATGCTGAAAAACTTCGGTACCTCTTCAGTGAGTTTGAAATCTGCTCAAGAAAATGGACGGATTTTGTGCAACTTTTAGTGGCGACAAGCAAATGAAAGGCTGTTTGTTTTTGTCCTCCCCACTGGAAATGGCTGCCTCTTCGCACACTTCTGTGCACAAAAGATAGTCTTTTATGGCATTACCTCAACCCCCTGCTGTTTGTCTTGAAAACTGATGTGGAGCATAACATTTTTATGAAGCTGTCTTTTTTTTGTTTTTGGTTTTGTTTTTTTTAATCTAGGTTACTTGAGGTCTAACAAGTAAAGAAGGGAATAGCATAAGAATAGCCAAAGGGGAAATATTTAATATGTTAACTATACAAAAAAAACACAACACATTATTCAGCATATTGTCAAACACCAATGCCAACGGTGTGTGCTTATCCGCAAAGAAGATAATTTTTAACCGAATCATTTGAGGAAATTCCCTACTCAGAATGCACTGAAGCATAGCAGGAGAACCTCTTTTCAGCTGTTGTCAGAAAAGCGAATGCTTTTGGTTGGGAATACGTATAATTCCTCTGACATTCCCTTCAATCAGTTCTGGATGTTTAGCCAAGCCAGGACATTTTCCTGATTTCATCAGGGCTAATGGGACAATTGGAATCCTATTTGTGTCTCACCGTGCAACCTATTACCTTATGGAAATCTTGTTCAAAATGCAGCATCACTTTTTTTTTTTTTTCTCTAAATCAAATTCCGTTTCCATCATCAAGGTTATTTTAGCATACTGTGTATGGAGATTGCTTGTCCCTGGTAGTCAGTAGTTGGTTCATGTCAATGTTTTTCCATCACATAAGGTACGAGAGAACCTATTCATCCTCCCCCCCCCGTGACTGTGGTCCCCTGCCTCACTAGCACAAGGGTGCCTATCCCGTAGCTTTGAAATCGACCCTTCAAGGTCCTTGTGCAGAGATGAAATTGAATTTATCCCCCATTACAGGAAGCATACTATTTAAGAAATTGTTGGGACTTTGGGATAGTGGTGAATACTATAAAGTAATACAATTCTTATGGAAACGAGACTAAACAAGGGTTTCACTGTTACAGGGGACCGAGGGCTCACTTCAGGGTTTTGGCAGATGTGTGAATAAATTGCTCAGGGCAGTTCTACTTGTCACTGTCACTGAAATGACACAGGAGGAAAGGTGTAAAATAATTCTGAAATATCAATGCACATCGTGGACACATTTAAACTCGAAAGTGAAACACACTAGGTGCAATCAAGCTTGCAGTGTAACGTTAAAGGGACCGCGTTATGCAAAATCCAGTTTTTGGTCTTTTTTTTTTTTTTTTTTTTTTTTTAATGTGATTCTATCCAGTTTCTCTCAAAATACTTTTCAATCAGGTTTGCAGCCTCTTCTAATACCAGTGCAGCATTCTGATTGTACTTTATCTTGATAAATAGCAGGTATAATACGGGACCTTTAACTGTCTTGCTGTCTTCTACATGTCTTGCAAGCCTGTTCATGCCACACATAGCACTGACTGCTATGAGAGCTTGGAACACACGTTTCCTTTGGATGTAATCTGTATTAACATTACACAGAAATGTTTTCCAGTGAGCATATTGCAATGTTTCCGACTTTAAAAAGCCAGCAGCTTGAAAAACCAGCAAGACATTGCAACTTTGATTACTTCCAGTGCGTTTTACTTGAAACCTGGAACACAACGGTACTTTTAATAAACATTTGAGCTTCTCTCCCTGAGCATGATTTGAGAGGAAAAAAGGGCCTCCATGTGAATACTATTACAGGCTTCCTGAGATATAATGTCCAAAATCAGTCAGGAAAAAAATAAATCTAACTTCTAACTAAGATTGTACGTGTGTGTGTGTGTGTGTGTTTTTTTTTTTGTTGTTGTTTGTTCTTTTAGATATTTGTGCTGATAGAACTTCGTCATGTTTACAGTGGTTTAGTAGGAGTTATATCGGGAGTTTCCAAAGAAGAAGAAGAATCCTAAAAGTGTATGTTGTCCTGCTGTGAGAAGAACAAACAAACAAACAGAAGAGGGAGTCCTAATTAAAATATCACTACTGCTTGAACTTTGTAGAAAACTGCTTATGCTGGCAAAACATTTTTGCTGATGACCTCACCCTGCACATATACTGTGGGTTGACTAAATAAACCAAACAACAAAGTAACCACAAATCTTATCTTTCTGGAGTAACAAGTGAATCAACCCATCTTAAATTAGTAGCCCATTGGTTTACACTAAAGGTTTATAGATTAAACGTCTCCTGTAAAAGTTGGGTTTGCAGCTGAATTTTGTGGGTTTTGAGTAAAGTTTCTCTTTTTTTTGTTTTTTTTAAGGAGGTAGTTTACCAGGATAAAGATTCAAGCTAGATGAGAAGCTGACTAAACAAAATTATCTCCTGCCTACTCATTAGGAGTAACCATCTTGAAAGAAACAATAGTTCTGAAGGAAAATCTACTGACAGATGCTCTTGTGTTCTCTTTGACTTTGTCACACACGACTATGCTGTGTAGTGTCGTGCTGTACGCGTGCTTGACAGTTTACAATAACACTGTAAAGCAAGTCTGAACAAACAGATACTGTACACGAACGAAACTCCCCTCCATCACCTGAACTAATGATCTAGTTATAAATAGGCCTTGACAGTCTTGTCCGTTACATTTCTGTTGAATGATATGTCAATATCAATAAAGACATTATTTGTTTCCTAAAGGCCAAACTCGGGCAGAATCTGCTATTCATTAATGAGTGGTAAGAAGTAAGAAACTGACCATGGTGAACTTTTCCATTTCAGGAACTGTGTAAGACGTCAATATATTGATGTCAATAAAAAAATAATACAAAGCAAAAAAACAATTGAGCATTCAGTAATTAATTTCCTGCCAATTAAACTGTGCTTAGACATACTTTGACTCCCCTTTGATTTGTTCGATTTGTGGGATTATGTTATTGTCTTGGCTGCAAGGTGACTCTATGGTTAGCACCGTTGCCTCGCAGCTAGAAGGTTCTCTGGCTTCCTCCCACACAGTCCAAAAACATGTTGAGGTTATTGGTGATTCTAAATTGTCCGTAGGTGTGAATGTGAGTGTGCTTGGTTGTCTGTCTCTAAGTGTAGCCCCGTGATAGACTGGTGACCTGTCCAGGGTGTCCCCTGTCTTTGCCCTAAGTCAGCTGGGATAGGCTCCAGGCCCCCACGACCCTAGTGAGGATGAAGCTGTGTACAGATAATGGATGGATGTTGTTGTCTTTCTCTATGTTAATTCTTATTTCTGCTGTAATGACCACATTTCTCCAACAGGATCAACCTAGGAAAATAATCCAAAGGTGCTGCTCTAATTTAGATGCCAAATCATTGTATAAGTGGGGAAAAAAAACAACTACTGATCTAACATTGAAAGTCAAGTCCTTTCCAAAGAATGTCACAAAATAAATCAGGTAATTTCAGTTATGATTTGTGACACTTCATACACACAATATCACAAAACACACTCTTCCAGGAAGGAGGACCAGATTAAATGATTAAAAATAGCCAGACTTCTCCTAGAAATCACGTTGACTAGATAGGAAGAAACCCAGCGATTAAATACAGGTTTCCTAGAAACATTATCAGCATGGGACAAACAACTAAATTTGGGGTCTGTTCCCAGAACCAGGTTCTCACGATGTGTCTCTGTTTTTCTGTGACAGTTTCAGGCTCGTCGTCTGACACACAGAAAGTGATGTAATTCATTTCCGAATGTTACAAGATTATTTTCAGATGCAGTAACATTGATTTTGTGTGGATGAATCCAATTAAGAATTCCGTTTTCTTAGCCTAAGCAGCGGCAGCCACCCCAGCCAACCGGCAAAAGATTTTCTTGATATAAAGAAACAAAAAGCTGAGGGGACAAATGTCACAGTTTTTTCCTGCGCTGATCAATTACCAAGTGACCTCTGGGAGGTGCAGTGCAAAAATACAGCAGCCAAAGTACAAAATAAATTAACAATAAAATGTCTTCTGCACAAAAATGTGATGCAGTTGTTGCTCCTTACAAAACTGTGTGTCTTTTACTTGAATGAAGAGTTGTTGCCTTTTAATTCTGCAGAAACGAGGCGGAGGTGTGAGACTTGTTCTATGGAGGAGCTCACTGGAAAACGTCCAAAGCAGACAATTGATGTATGTATTATTATTTAATATAATGTGTGTGTGTGTGTGTGTGTGTGTGTGTGTGTGTGTGTGTCCATGGGGAATACACATTCCCTTATCAGAGTTTGGAGGCAGCAAGCAAATGAGGGAAAACAAGCTGGGTCTAGCATAAACGCATAAGCAGAGGCCCTTGGATACGTTACAGTACAGCGAAACTAATTTTCTGCATATCCCAGCTTGATGGGAATCTGAGGTCAGCGAGCAGGGTCAGCCCCTGCAAAGTAGATAGGGTTAAGGGCCTTGCTTAAAGGCCCAGCAGAGGCAGCTTGGCAGTGCTGAATGTTTCTCATTTACACACACAAGTCAAGGGACTCGCCTGCTTTCAGGAGCAACTTGGCTTCAACTCCAGCGTTTTGCCCAACACTTCAGCACGCGGCTGCATGGGCCACTTGGCAAACCCTGCGATTAGTGGAAAACCCTCTCCACCATCTGAGCCACCCTTCATAAACGTAGAACTGCCACTATGTTGTGTATGTACACATCTATAGAATGCCATTAGTACTGCATCTCTGTCATATATCTTTATAAGCTAATAAAGGCTTGTTTTCAATGAAACCTTTCCTAATGTGAATTCAACTGTGTGTATAACTGCAGTTGTAGTTAGCACTTGTACTGTTTCTAATATACTCCCCAGAGGGAAACTGGCTCTGTGTCATTTTTTTGGGTAATGATACCAAAGAATCATGAAAAAAAAAATAGTTTGGTGGTGTTTGCACAGTTTTTTGTTCAAGACACTTGATATTAGGAACGTGTATTTCCACATAAACTAGATATATTCGATATTTCCTTCATGATATTTGTCTCACACAGAAAAAAATGTACATGAAATGTAACGTGGTTAGGTTAATCATTACCATTCAAATATGAACACTCTTTGAGTTAAAGATCACGATTACAAATCAGTGACTGACAGGCCAAACTTGGTTAATTCTTGCATTTCTTTGATTAATATCTCAAAACACATTCTGTAATGTAAAATAGCTGTAAGTCAAAATATAATGTCGCCTCACAAGCTGCCATTAAATCTGTATTCTGCTGAATAATACAATATGTAAGTCTATTCTAATGATGATAATATGAAGCCATTTAGAAAGTGCTTAGTAGGAGCTCAGCAAATCTTATCCCTCTGACAAAAGTGATATTGATATGTTTTAATGAAGACGAGCTGTATGGATTAGTTGCAGAATTGTAATCCAGATTAGTTGCTTGAGCTGTCCAATTTACATTATTGTCTTATGCTGTCTAATTGAAATCCTTTCCCTTCTTAAGAGTTGAAAAGACTGAAACAGATTTAGGAATCTTTTGCGGAATACATCTATAATCCCTGCACCTTGTCCAAACTTTGCATTTAATTAGCTTGTTCCAAAATTTCCCAAGGTGTATTACATACCTGAATAAACTTTGCTGCATTAAGTCCCTTGGTCTGTTGTGTTTTGTGTTTTTTAATTATTCTTGTACACTAAATTGATTACCTCCTGTTACTGGATGCACAGTGATACCCACTGAATGTCACTTAGGCTCCAGTGTTTGTCATGTGACCACCCATCAGCCTATCGCCTCTCAGCAAATTTAATGTTGATCTCTCTGAATCACTATCCTCAGTTTATTGTTTTTTGTTTCCATGTAATTATTCATATACTGTATTAGCGTAGCAGCCACAAACCTTATCTGTACCAGTTCACATTCACGTAACCCTCTTTTTTTTTTTTTTTTTGTGGCCAATTTGTGCAGCATCCCCCGGGTACTTCAGGCTAAATTAAACTCCAGCATCCCCCGTAACCTCCCCCACACCCTAATCCATTGCTTTGGCTTTCTTTGCACTTGAGACTGGATCCGCAGCACATAGTTCCTCTAATTTTCTTCTTCGCTCGAATATTGTTTAATGTACATTTACATTACAAAGTGTACGCTCCCAAAGCAGTCGTCCTGGCCACTTACCTCACCGCGTCCACAAGTTCACAGAGATGTCACATGGATATCTGTGGTTGGCTCATGCTTCTCCAGAGTATTGCTTCAGATCAAAGTTCAAGTAGCACTACTTGCTTAAGGAAATTGGCTTTTACAGTATTGCTGCATTAAGAGCCATACATAACCATTATGTCGGTGACAGAGAGAGAGAGAGAAAAGCCAGAGAGAGAAAAGCTCCATCAGATGAGTGATGATTATTCAGCCATTCGCTTTGCCCAATTAACCAATGACAAGTAATTGTTTAAACAAATTGCAAAAGGACATATCTGAGGCACTCAGGGGTCATTTGCGTGATGTCAAATAATAAATAAAGACATAACCAGCTGACACACCACACGCGGGTGTGAACTGCAGATTAAAAGGCCATATGGATAGAAGCGGGAACATTCACTGAGTGTGCTGTGATCTCCTCCCAGGGTGACTGCGGTCATTTAGAATACAGATGTTCAAGTCTCCCTGTTGCTCTGGGTGGAGCCATGCTTCCCTCTAATCCAATCACACAGTCTGCAGTGGGGGATTTTTTCCAATTGCTTTATCTTGCAACTTGCACGGCTATTTGTATTTTGTAATGATATTCTATATGTTTCTTCATGTCATCCAAGAACAAGCTGTGTCTGCATACCCGAAGCCTGATATAGCTAATTCCCCTGTGCCGTAATGTTCCATTGTGCTCACACCATTGCAAAGAGTGGCACTTCCTGCACTGCATTATGATGCACACATGCACGGTGCTTATTTTAAGTCGAGCCTCCACACACCAACTTGCTGCTGTAAATATTAAGTGATGCACCAAGTATGTATTAACTTGGAGCTAAAAATAGACGCCAGCACTCTTTGTGCATGTTTTTGAGTAATGTTTAGTGAAAAGTGCGAAGGAAACTATTTAGCCTTTTCAAAAAATATGAAAAGATACATTTATGAGGAGCTTTTAAAGAATTCAGTTTTATTAGAAATAAATAGACTGGATTTTATGGGCTTTGTTATCAATAAAATACACCTAGAATCTCACCAGCCTTATCAATTAAATAGAACCCACTTTTGATGACCTTAAAAAATAGTTCTAGTAAAAATAAAACATAATTACACTCTCCTTTCTGCTGTTGAATTCATATTTTACTTTCTGTTACCAGGAATAACATCAACCCCAGTCTAACAGTGTCTGTTGTCTAAATCTACAAATAAACCACCCAGGAGCAATGCAGAGTTGTTTGTGCTACTCTTTTCTTCTTCTTCATTTTAAATTAACCGCATGTGTTTATGCATCCTAACTTTGTGGCTAATGCTTGTAATCCTCCTTGTCACACAGGGACGGCAGTTACTCCATTAGCAGGGTTTCTCATGTTGATGTCAGGCAGGCCATCGGTTTGCAAGGGAATCTTGTTAGGGTTCTTATTGACATTGTGTTTCATTAACTTGATTAATGACATCTATTGGGGCATGCTCCATAGTAATCAACATCTCTGCAGAGAAGGGCTGTCTGCAGTCAAAGATGGGACTCTCCGGGCTTCTTCAGCCCACACTTGACTAGCCTCTCTGTCTTCTGTTTGTTTCCTGGAGGCTGCGCTCAGACCAAATCTTATATTCAGTAATACCAAAGCAGTAAGCAGTAAGAGACCAAGAAGGAGACCCCAGTTGACCATTCTGAACTTTCCATTTCAGAAACTATGTGTATTTCATGAAATAGGTTCTTTGAAATTAAAGAAATAAAGCATCTAGTGTCTGTATCAGCCGGGCATACATCATTTAAGAGGCTCCTACCAAATTATTTGGCGATATAACTACTTACTTCGGGGCTTATGGTCTCTTTGTCCTGCCCTTTTCTTTAATTTCTTCACTAAATGAATGGAGCTATAAGATGCTGCTGCCAAAGAAAAAGTCTTCTAATCCATAGCACTGAGCAGAAGGTCAAGAAAAGTTTTTTTTTTCTTCCAAAACGCAGGTTTAAAACAAAACACCATACAACCTAAATTAAATATACTGTCCATAGTATATGTTCTGGGTGAACATGTCAAGGACAACAGACGTACATCTCATGATTCTTGAAGTTATTTTTGAAAAGGCAAACTGATTTCTTTTACTGTCTTTGTATCCTACATCTGCCCTTATATGTTTCCCTTTAGGGGAGGTCACATCCTGGGTCAGCGAATCGTAGAAAAGAAGCTGCTCACCACAGACACTCCACCAAGAACACTGAAGGCCGCCGATTTCCAGCTCCAGGCATTTTTTATTTTTTTTTGCCAGGGAAGAGAGCTACAAAAGCAGAGATCAGAAAACCCCACCTGGAATTCATATTTACCTTTCATCATCTGTTTTTTTTTATTTATTTTTTTACCCACATTGTATTCAGTTCTATTTGCTATCTCTCTTCAGGGACAGAAAGGGAAAGCAGTGCTGGTGCAGCTCCAAGCAGGTGGCTGCTGGGGTTGTTGCTGTGGGAGCTGACTCAGATAATTTGCCTTTTCAGGCTGCTTTCTTGATGCATTCAGCTCAAAACAATGCTATGTGGCAAAGTAGGAGCACAAGTTCAGCAGTGAATTAAAGATATATTTACAATTTAGTAACATAAAACCTTTCCACAGTCTTAGGAATGTGCTCACTTAATAGTGTGAGAGCACACAATAGAGAAAAGAATTTCGATTAAGAGCTCAAACTGAATATTATTCATAAGGCAGAGAAAATATTGAACAACTCATATCTCTGTTTTTTAAGAACAAACTACGTTGTTAGCAGATTCATCTGCTCATGTCTTAAACAAGTTTGAATGAACCTAATGCAGATAATGTTATTAAAGCATGATTCAGTTTTTATGTACATAAAAATAGAATTACTGAATACACTAAATAACCTAATGCTCCTAAATAAAATAACCCACTGTACCAAATGACTGGTGGAGCTGGTAGAAAAAGCAACAATAAGCACATGTTTACTTAAAATTTGGCTTTGCAAGCTACAAAGAAGAGCAATTCAAAAACCAATAAAAAACATTATTAAATAAAAGCTACATATCATCCATCCATTATCTATACATCGCTTAATCCTCACAAGGGTCGCCGGGGGGCTGGAGCCTATCCCAGCTGACTTAGGGTGAAGGCAGGGGACACCCTGGACAGGTCACCAGTCTATCACAGGGCTACACTTAGAGACAGACAACCAAGCACACTCACATTCACACCTACGGACAATTTAGAATCACCAATTAACCTCAACATGTTTTTGGAGTCCAACTGTGTGGGAGGAAGCCGGAGAACCCCGAGAGAACCCATGCAAACTCCACGCAAAAGATTCCAGTGCCCCAACCGGGACGTGAACCGGCAACCTTCTTGCTGCGAGGCAACAGTGTTAACCAACTGCGCCACCCTGCAGCCCAGCTACAGATCAGACTTGCAAAAATGATTTCATTGTTTAAACATTTTCCTTAAACCGTAATTATTTGTGAATTGCTTTGTTGATATTTAGATTCATTTTCAGATCTAAACCTACACAAAAAAATGCTCATTGTATGTTCCTTTTTGTTAATGGCATGGATAACCACAGTCTACTGGCAAAATGGCACTAAACTCTACAAATTACATCGTTCTCTCCTGTAATTCCAGTGTGTCCAAAACTTTGGACAAAAACACATGAGATGGTGGATCACTTAGCTTTGTTATAAATTAATAATACTGAATATGTCCTCTGAGGAGTCCTCAAATCTCACCTTGCTTCTGACAGTGAAATGACTGCACCTCAACCTTGTGATTATATTTTACTGAGATCTGATCATACTCTATGTAGACTCACAACTTGCAGAGACATGCCTTCCCTTATTGTCCAGCTCAGATGAAATCCCTAAAATGGTTTACAGCATGACTTTTTTTTTTTTTTTTCTTCCCACCTCTCTCCTGCAACTGACTTGTGCCCACGAGAATAAGGGTTCAGAAAGTGACAAACATAATTGATGAGCAACCACAGCCAAGCTCGTCTCATTCCATCCAGGCACAGTGGAAGCCAGAGACATGACCGGGGCATCTTAAAAGTGCCATCCTTTTAATTACACTTGCACTTAGTCAACCAAAACACTCAAGTACCTTGGGAACTCCTTCAGTACAGTAATTTGTGGGAAAGGACTTAGTGCGAAGAGAAGAGCATCCAAAGACTCGTACAGTGCACTGCATTTAATAACTGGGGGTGAAACTGTGTCTCACACATGCAGCCTCTTATTCTCTCGACCACAAAATGCTGATTTTGACCCCAAAGCTGATTTTGTAAACACAGTGAAATCTAATGTTTTGAAGTTTTGTGACATGAAATAACATTTTTTGTAAAGACATAATACTACAGCTAATTTTATGGTTCAACAACAAGCAAATATGTACACCTTCATAACTGTTTGATGCGTTTTTCTAAAAACAGATGACATAAAATCTCTAAATAAACTCCAAAACTCGGGCCTGATAGACTGCTAGTTATTATGGCAGCACGCATCCGGAAGATACAGAGCCACATGAGCATCCCATCAGAATTGGTTTGGTTTTCATCAGCGTCTCGGAAATCTGCTAGAACCAACACAGCAGTTTCATTTGGCTCGGGTGCTGTTTGTGGTAGTCTTCGCTTTGCTTGTCTGAGCATGTTTAGACATGTCGGCTTGCAGTCTTATACTGGTGGGTCGGGTGATGAGACCCAGGGAGCCCAAACACAACAGTCTACGTTCAGACCAGGAAGCCAAAACAACGCATTAAAACAAACACACAAACACACTGCTGCACCCGATACAGAAAATGCACACTTTTCAGTCATGCTTCACTCCTACTCTGCATTTGTAAATGTGAAGTAGAACTTTTAAGTTTTGTTGACGTAACTAAAGCAGAAATGTTAATAATTTGACAATCGCATTTTTGTGTAACTATGACATTGTGGTATATTTCATGTTATTTATCTGATGTTGTTTGCTTGTAAATTACTGCAAAATAAAAGGTTACTAGATAAAAAAAAAAAAAAACAAACATGCATTTGGCTGAGCAGATCCAGTTGACGGACCCGGCATAACATTTTTTCAAGTTACATTCACAATCTTTTTTTTAATCACACTAAAAAGCAATCTTTGTTCTATTCCATAATTTTGATTTAAACAGTAGAAGCTAGTTTGCTTTTTCTACAGTAAAATTAGGCACTGGTTCCCCCCAAAATCTGTGAAATTCTACATTCTAAAGACCTGTCAGATGTTCTATATCTAGACTTTAAAACATTTGAAAACAGCTAAAACATGTTTAGATAGTGGAAGAGATAGAGGATTGCCACAGCAACAATCTGACAAAAAATGTGAAAGCAGTGGGAGTATCAAAGGTCACAAGCGGGGGAGCAGCGTTGTGTGTCAAGGTTTGGATGCATTTTTTCTCATTCGTGAAGGTTTTTTTTCTCAAGCTAAAACTGAGAACAGTGATCTTAAAGGTTGTGCAAGGGTACATTGTTGGGTGTTAATTCTCAGCAAACCCTTCACACGACACGCATCAGTTCTATAGCGTGATTCTTGTCTAACTGAAAGGGGCATTCATGTCATAACCAAATGTGTGGCTATAACAAAACAGGCATTCTGTGAGTCAACCCTCTGGCTGTTTGCATGTTCTTGGATGAGATCTAGCATTTGACCTCACTAATTGATTTTTGCCTGCAGGTCTCCGAGCTTCACCTATCTAAAATACAGAAAGTTTGCATGGCTCTCTTCCCACGCCTCGCTCTCGACAGGCAGTGGTGATATATGAGGCCTGGTGTACTCACCGTCCTCCCGAGACTTCTGAATGAACGCATCGACGCCGCTCTCTCCGTAGTTTCCCTCTGAGGCCACTGTGGACACGTAATTCCAGCGCATGGCCTTGACAATGTCCACCATGGCCTGGGCCTGGTAGGTGTCTGGAGGCACCACGCGGGAGAAGAAGTCATAGCGGGTGTTGTCGCTGAGCTCCGGAGCCGTGGAGGCGTAGCTCACCTGGGGTATCTGCACACAGAGAAATATCGATGATATTATGAGCTTTGGGTAGCTTGCGGTGAAAGTAGTCGTGGGACGGGAGTGAAGAATATAGGTCCAAGACAATGCAAGTTTATTTGTTCTGCACTTTTCAACAACGAGGGAATTCAAAGTGCTTTACATAAGACATAAAAGGCATTAAGAGAAGATGTAAAAGAGACACCAAGCTATATAAACAGACACAAATAGGCTTAAAAAAAACAGGCAATAAAAACAGGATGAAATAGAATAATGCAGTTTAAACAGAGGAATGAACAATTGAAGCCACAGTGCAGTTCTACATATAAGTAAATTAGCCCAAATGTAATTTAAATAAAGTTTTTCAGAGATGTGTGTTTCAGAGATGTGGTTCATGCAGGCTGAATGCTGCCTCTCCATTTTTAGTTTGCACTAAGGGACAGTAAGCAGACCTGCAGAACATCAGAAATATATTTTGGCCCTAAACCATTCAGTGTTTTGTAGACCAACAGCCGAATTTTAAAGCTGTTTATTTGACAGAAAGCCAGTGCAAAAAAAAAAAAAGAAAGAAAGAAAAATGTGAGTGCTGGAGTGATGTGATCCACTTTCCTGGTCTCAGTAAAGAATTTAACTGTGACGTTCTAAACAAGTTGCAGCTTTCTGATTGACTTATCAAAGATACTTGTAAAGACATGGAGCCCCTGAAGATAAATGTAAGTTTCATTTTATGATGATAGGTAATTGATTTAGTACTTGTCTTAATGTGGCTATTAAATTTTAGATCTCTGTAAACAACCACTAAAGATCTCTTGCTTAACTTGTGACCTTTAAACTCCCTCTAAACTTGTTTATGTAGACTAAAGTTGCATATTGAGTTTTTTCAATAAAGAAAGAATCCCTTCAAGCCTCTAGAAATGTCTTGTCTCCCCACTTATTGCAGCTTCAGCACACCAGCTCGCCAACGACTCTGCAAAACTACTTCATTCTACACAATAGCAAGCTGCAGTATTGGAGTAATTTAGCTGTAGAATAATGATGCTGAAAGCTTCATGGTGCAAGATGACGGATTTGGTTTCTCACATTTGTTCCGTGTTTGAGACAGTCCTCATTACACTGCAGATTCAAGTTAGAAATGCTTGTTTTGCTCATGATGTGTCTTACAGCATGTAATAAAAAAAACACCACATGGATACGTTAACAAGGTAAAGTTGAGTGTCATCTGGGGAGGTCTTTCACATTAGCTGCTGAATCTGGGAGGTGGCTTGTTCTTCTTTGGTTCCAAAAAAAATAATTACCTCTGTTCTATCACTGACATGCAGGTAAAGCAGGAGTGATGAACAGACTGTCTGGAAGAGATCTGAGCCAACAAATATCTTTCCTTTTGAGACTCAAAACAGAGTCAGTGATCTAGCTAACCCTATCTGAGCCTTTTCTAATATCAAGCACCACTCCTCCCTCATGCAGCAGCAGACTGTCCAGTTCACGAGCTGACATTATGAGCATGTCACACTTACAGGCAGAAGTCACTTGTTTAACATAAACAAGCCTAAATGACTTGCAGCATCTTATCAAAGCATCATTTTTTTCGTATTGCAGAATATGTTCGCTTAGCTGTAAATGATTTATATGAGTGTTTACATGTTCAGCTTCAACTGGGTTTACTGTTGTAGCTCCTGGAAACACTAAAGGTTTACAGTGTAGAACCAAAGTGAGCATGCACTTCTGAAATATCACCTAAATGTCAAATAATTCAAAATCAATAATAATTTCTGAGATGAATAGTTAAACATTTCCTCCTGATAACAATCAAACACTAATACCTCAGAAGGACTGTGGGGCCTGGGTTTTTATATAGTAAATCTAAATGGTTAGTAAGTAATTTGACAGAAAAGCAACTACTCTATGTTTGACTTCAAAATAATGCAATTACTGCAAAGATATTGTGTAGTGGCAAGTTTCTGCTGCACCCACTGTCTAAAGATTTTACTGATTCGTGCACTGAAGGAAGAAAAAAACATTACATAAGAAACTTAAATAGAGAAATAAATAGGTCAGCTGAGGCACGAAGCCTTTCTTGAGTGACCATAATTATATGTGAGGTTTTCTCATGGTTTGTCTCTACACAGGAGACTGTTTTCAGAGATTGCACCGTGTCACTTTTTGTAATAGGTAAACTGTGTTCGTGCAAATGGATTTTTTCATCCCCGTGGCACACAGTGAACAGAACAGGCGGAAGGCAGGGGTGTTTCCTGGTAATGATACACAGTGTGCCTTTTTGATGAGGATCTGTCGTCATGTTTTTGTGTCCCTGAACAAAATGAGGAGAAGGTGCACTCACGAAACATGATCCTAATGAAAACAGCCCTGTTTTCCCTCTAGATGCCTCTTTGCCACATGCAGCATTTCATTATCACAGACAGCAGACCCCGAGGCTGGGACACACACACACACAAACAGATAACCCTCGATATTAAACATGTGACTTAAAGGCAACGTCCGCGCACCGAGATGAACAACAATGGGGCCCACCTCACTTACTTGGGTAAAAGTACATCAATAAAAAACAGAACAGGACTATTCATCTTCTCTGGCCATTGGCCACAGATTGGCTATGACACAGTGAACACAAGGAGAGACTAGAGATTGGAAAAGAAAAAAATACTTGTTGAGAGGTGGTTCGTTAGAGGAGATCTAATAAATGATAAGTGAGACTAATGACTATGCATAAAGCAGTCATTTTCTAAGTGTCTTAGCTGTTACATGCTGTTCCAGAGGCTGCTTTGGGTGGCAAGGATATCAAGGTACCGCTCCAATCATTAAAACGGTTTAACATTGCTGACAGGGGTCACTATGCAGCAGTGCGTCATTGTGTCTAAATGCTTAAGAGGCCAAGCAATAGACTATTTAAAGGCGTTGAAGTGTGTTATAGACAGAAGAATAGTACTAAGTAGTTGAAATTCAGTTAAAAATTCAAAGGTACAGTTCTATTGGATATAATTCATTCGGGGGTAAAAACACTTGACCAGATGATATAAACCTTGAATCTATCCCAATCTAAAACAGTTTTTATTCAAATGAAATAGCAAAAGGAGAGATCAGCATAAAACATCAGTATAAAACATAACAGGTAATCGCCATGGCCACTAAGGTGAGGTTTAAATGTCTGGTGCTTTAATTATCTGACTTCCTTCATTCGGAGCTTATCAGTATATTTAGGTTATATGCTATTCAGTTTATGTGACTTTCTTTCATTTTGTATAATATGTTTTGTATGCCCATATTTCAGGTTGGATTGAATCTGACATTGTGTTCTAATTCCACTAAAAAAGTTATCAAATAAAGTATGTTTAAAGCTGACAATATCTCCTAAAAAATTATCAGTATTTGCGCCATGGACGAATCTTATTCTCCCACAATGCAGTGCACAAAGCAAATGGAGTCAGTGCTGACAGGTAGAAAAACTAAATAAATTATGGCTGGAGGTGAAGTAGAAAATAAGCATTAGATTTTAGGAAAGAAATGTGTGCTGCCTTGACATCCTACTCACAGGGAAAATTCCTGGTAGTATGTAATAGTATATTTTGGTACACTAATATATAAAACTGTATGATACTGAATGGCGTTATTGTAAGCATTTGTGACTCCAAGTTTGTTTTTTCGTGAATAACAAGTGAGTCATGTGTAGGTTGTTATATTACAAAATAAAACCAAACAAAAAGTTTGTATTTGTGAAGCTTGTTTAATGCACAATCTCAGGTGAAAAGAGCTGGTTTCTTCAGAACTTTTAACAAAAGATATATATAGTACATGGGGTTTGTTTGTGGTATTTTCAGTCCCAGCTACAGGAACCTTACCCATGCTTGCCCAAGCTACCCCAGCTTTGTTTGAAATGTATTCATGAAGACAGGTTAGAGGCCACAGTCGCTGAGATACTTCGCTTTAGTACCAGAACCTTAAGATGATTCCCAGAGCGAGCCACGGCATGGGAAAACATAAAATAATGATATGGAATACATCATAATGGAACAGAGTGTATTTGTGGGCTGAAAATTTTAAAAGCTCACCTAACCAACCATAACATATTACTGATAGAGGTTATTCTAAGGGTGGGGGTGGGGGGGCGGCTGTGTGGCTGAAAGTCTCCTTGACAAGGTAGTTTTCTGTTTAACAGCACTGGTGGCATGTTTGATAGGTTCTACAGGCATTGCTATAGGTGCTTTAAATACTTTATATAAAAATGCTGTTTATGAAATTAACCCCACACGTGTCCTTATAATTGAGGTTATTATGTTGTTACGTTATTGCAATTTAAAAATAAATGATTCTACAAATGAAGGCCACGTTTCATTTGCCAGGTGCTCTCTTCTTTATCCTGCTCCCCCTCTTTTGTTGTCCTCTCCCTGGCTAGATCTCACACAGAGACAGACAGGCAGATAAAAAGACAGACGGACAAATTGAGAACGCCTAAAAAGCCCTGCAAAATAGTCACATGAGGCCTGCACTGCATCAAAAGATCAAGGGTTTGTTCAAATTATATTGACAGGAAGCTTCCAAGGTGGCCGGCTGAATATGGGATAACTCATAAGCATGCACAGTGTGACGGCATGGATTAAGATCTAAAGCATCTCATTATTTACCTTGCATCTGAAATGAAGAAAAGTGCACAAAGGAGATCTGTCCACAGAAACTAAATCACAATGAACAAGTCTATTCCTCTGCCTAGTAAGTGGCTTTTCCAGCTATGTGCAAAGCTGTTTAAATGTTGTGACTATTAGCAGGTACAGTCAGCAGCCTGAAGTGGCAGATTTCTGTTTCGCTACGTCAGTCTGACATCTGTTAGTCGCTGTTGAGATGAAAAGTTGCTTTTTGCCGACAAAGACATGTGAATTTTTCATTTGACCAAAAATATTTCACGACCTGAGTTTGTGCTGTTAACATTTAGTACCTGGGTTTGTGATAGCGGCAGGGAAAGTAGTTCTGAATGTGATGGAACTTGATGGCATTTCAGTGTGATTCACATCTCAGGCACATGTGTTGTTATGGCTATGAAAAGAACTTCTTCCTGAAGCACCAGTCTGGGCTTGCTATTGAGATCTTCATTGTGAAATAAGTACAACATATCAGAGCAATCTATTTTATGAATCTGTGTGGTAGGGCAGAGATATTTAGCTGCACAGTTTGGTGCATTAGTTCCATCTGGACCCTTTCCACAAATTGACAATACACTCTGAAATTCTCATTTAAATTTTACCAATTGATATCAAGACATTTAGTTGTATCATTTTCAAACATCCTCTCCTAGTGACTCGCCTAAAACTCTAACTTGGCGTAGAATTATGGTTTTGCCTCCCTTTATGTTTTACAGCATCATTTAGGACCTTTTAGGGACTTTCTGGCGCCACATTTATCTCAAGTGTTTGCTTTGTTGAGCATCCTGTAGAGATGAGAAGCAACTTAATGATGATAATGTTGAGACCCGTGGTGTAGGTGCAGTATTTTTCTGTGCAAATGATGCTGGCATGCAAAATAGCTGACTATATTTGCATGTGTAATTCAGACACCTGACAGATCCTTGCAACCTGCAGTGCGGCCGAAATGCAGAGCATCTGCTTCAGTCAAGCTGCATATGGAAAACGTGGACGGGTAAACATAGTTTATCCTTACGACTTGGCAATCTCGTGTCACCACTGAGGAATACTGACTTTAAACATGGCATGAGTTCATTGTTCACGACTGATGACAGTAGAAATATAATAAACAACAAAGCAATAAGTTGAATCAGTCAGAAATAAGCAGCTCTCAGATTACAGACCAAATCCTATGTACTGCTCAAAATCACATTAAAAAAGAAATAAAACATTTACATTGTAAATACAGCTGTAATAATTAGTGGCCTAAATGATTAGTCAATCAACAGAAAATGACTCGTTTGATCATCCATTTAAGGTACCCTGTGGAGCTTTTGCTCTGGTAGCACTCTTCTTTTGTTCATCTCATTCCTCCACACAAACATGAGGGTGATGAGATACACAGTCGTACAACGGCTTCACACTCAGATTTACAGGTGGTGCTAAAGCATCAAAATGTGCAGCAAGGTGTAACCAAAGAAGCAGAGCACTCGCTCAGAAACACGGATGTAAACAAAGGCAGTTTTCAAACTTTTAAAAGGAACTTTGCAAATGTTTTAAAAGGAAGACCTCAAGGATACAGGCAGTTGCATTTCGGGAATAAAGCTTGAATTATGCTCCTGAGTCAGATCTACATTGTAGCCTATGCGAGAGGAATATGCCATTACACTGTTGTGCTTTATGCTTGTGTGATAGTGTGTCTGTGTCTCTGTGTGGGGTTTCTATGCCACTGTGTTGAGTTTCTTGCGTATTTTAAACAATAATGACTAACAGTGGAGCTATGAATATCTGGCCACACTGGCAGAATACTGACTATCGTGCTGCCATTTTTAGAAAGACCGATACAACTACCGCCTAATACATATTACATTTCATGCAAGCATTTTCTTGTCTCATTCACGTGGCATATTAATAGCGAGCAGAGTGATTCCACTTGTTGCCATCGTTATCAACACAACATGGACTTATGTTTCTGGTGATGTACATGTCTGATATGATATGGGGGCCTTTTTTACTATTTTCTGGAATTTTATAGTTCAAATGATTCATTAATGTTCTTATTTGCTTTTAAGTTCAATCACTAGAAGAACCATGTCTTTATGAATTTTAGTCTTTGACTCATCAAAACAAACATCTCTTCATAACTAAACTGTCACAAAATGAAAAGTAGCCTTAAACTGCTGTGCAGGAAGATGCTTCCCAGCTTCCTCATCAGATTAACTGATATTGTTGTTTACCACATTAGCATAAACACCTTTCAGGGAAACACAGGGATATGTTTTAACCTGCCCAACCTGCCAAGATAGTAAACATTTAGCAGCTCTGCCTGCTGCCTTCAGACAAGTGTAAATGTAGAAACAAAGAGTCTTGATCATCACACAACAAAACATCTGCCAGGCCCCAAAGTCTGAATAGTTCAAGGTCTTGCTTTTGTGCTCTGTGAACAGTGGGCTCCGGCATTGTTTTGCTCTGTGGCAGAGAAAGCCGAGCTCGCAGAGCAAAAAGCTCCTAACTCTCACACAGCAGGAGCTTTGTGAGTTGGCTGCAGTACAGCAAAGGCTGCGTTATACCTAAGTGTCAGTGGGTAAAACAGCAGCGTGCTCACTAAATTCAGACAACAGATAATGCCTGCAGTTTTCTAGCCCAGCTTTGTGCAGATTAAATTTACGTAAATTATGCCATCTATTTAACTATATAATGGCTACTTACTGCAGGACTGCAATGGAAAGAACAATAATTATAATATCTTGTTTTAATGCATGCCCAACATCTGCACAGACCCAGACAGTAACATCATTATTTCATTCACACAGCCCTGTTATTCAATTTATTGCCAGAAAAGAAATTTGGGCCTAGACAGCAGCGAAGTTAGTTAAATTTTGCAGTCAGGGATGTGAGTGAACTCTTTGAGTCAAACGCACCACTTCAGAATCTAGGCTTTCTCCTTAATTGCTATCAGCTGCTGTTGACACTGAGGGGAGATTAAAGTTTCACTTTGTTACTGTCAGGGTAAGTGGAGCAGCAAATAGCTGAGCCTCCTGAATAGAAAACCAATTCCTGCATAATGATATAACAAAACAGATTCTCTCTGCTGTGGGAATGAACAACAACGTAGCACTGAGCACAACGGAGACGTTTGGCTATGATTCAGACTGATGCATTATTATAGAAAGGCCCAGTGTATTAGTGGAAATTAATTCATTATCTCCATTATTTTCTTGGACTTTCACAAAGGCAGTGCTTAATTTCTTCTGTCTTCTGTGTTGGTGTGTTTATTTTTGAGACACTGCATTGTTATAATGAGTTTATTTGAGCTGAAATGTTAAACTGTGAGTCCAGATAATGCTGCCTAATTTCGGTGCCGTGTGGCCACACTGTCCATTGTCAAATGTTCAGCCCCAAAAGACCGGCGATAAAAACTCTGAGCATGCTTTAGACCTTTTCATAATATTTCCATCTCGCAGATTTGACCTTTAATATTTTGACATTCGACTGAATTGAGACGGGAAGGCAAAGCCAATAACACTGAGCTCATCCTGCTTTGTCTTCCACAGAGACCGACATCACCCTGCTTCAATCATGCAGATCACTCCGGGGAAGCAAAGTCTCTCCACTGCCTACTTCAGCTCGACTGAAGTGATGGTAACTCTTCAAAAAGGATTTGTGAACTGAGCTGAACCTGCTGGTGATGTGAGTGTTGAAGATGAGGCAGTTGCCTCAAGATGTTTGTCCTCAAACCTGGAAAAACCCCATCTCTCCTCCAGTGATGTCACACATACTGTAAAACAGGATTCATTTAGGAAATACTTTCCAGCAGAAGTGCACACCCAGCTAAAAAATGTTGCAAACAGAATGATAAATCAGGTTAGATAAATCAATTCTTTTTATTTTTCGTATAACGGAGGCAAGGCTGCAAAGAACAGAATTACTATCTGGTTAAATAAAATCATGTCTGTGGATGTTAAAATTCAAAGTTGTGTAATTAAATACTAAAGGTGAACTTGGCTATCACACATGAGCAGCTCAGAAATGCTGGCTGGCTCACAGAGGGTGTGAGGGTGTTTCTGTGTGCATGCTTGTGCATGAATGCCTGTTTTCTGTTGAAAGACAATCCAGATATTGATTTTTTGAGTGCCGTACTCCTGCTTTGCATGCTCAGATTAGCGCTACAACTCGTCATCACTTTGATTTTGTCAAGAATTGATGAGACAAATGACCTTACTGTTACTAAGCGGAGCATTTAGTTTGACCCGAGGCATGAAAACACAACAACAGAGGAAATGTTACTCACATCAGCCTGCAAAATAAGTTATTCACGATGCTTCAACATGATACAAGTTTTTAGAAAAGTTCTTAACAGAAAATCTGTTTTCTACAGCGAGAAAAGCTGAACTTTGAGAACTTTCGAATGTTATTTAAACCTGTGGCAGAATTTAATGAGCTGTTCAAATTTCAGAGCAAATGAAGGTGGAAGTCAATTAACCCCAACAATAATGACAGTTAAATCAAGCTGTCACGGTGCAGTTACATTTAATACTGTTTTTTTTTTGTTTGTTTGTGTCAGTCTGTATCTGTATGTTGTAACTGTTAATGGCAGTCTGAGATAATGCATTAGTGGTATTGCCTGCATTATAAACACCTTAGATTAAAATGTGTGCACGTTTCAAAAGCCCCTAAACGACAGCATGTATGTGTACATATTTTCGTATATTATAGAATTAAATTTACTTGTGATAATAAGCCAAAGACGTAGACAACAACAGCAGAGTTAGCTGGAGTTGTGGATTTACAATACAGTCAGCAGGATATCTTTTAATCCTGTTTTCCTTTTAATATCCATCTGGACAAGAATGTTTTCTGACAAAGAAAATATGGTCTTTTTGGGAGAGCTTTAACACAAAGTAAAATTACCACATGTAATATTTGGTCCTTTCATGATGACCATATGGTATTCCACAGTCTTCAAAGGAGCTACTTACGTCAAAATATGTCCAAGTATAAGTACACGAGTAGCCCTTTTTTTCTACATGCACCACCTCATGCCTGCAACCGTGTTGTATACCATACATCGATCTGTGCTGTTTTGTATACTGAATTAGAAAATAATGAGAAATGCCCATCACACCTTCGAACCCAAAGATTTGCAATTCAGTGAAATCAGCGATAGCACATCAAAGCTCATGTTTTAAACAGTCCAGCATCCCTTGGAATTACATCAATATTAGATGACTCTGCAGCTCACGTTTTATGTCGAGTGCCGCGCAGTAAGTAGTGCGCCCTTTATGTAGTGAAGCAAAAAATAAATAGTGTGGAGGTCAATGAGGTGGACAGGGTTCATACCTCTTGCCTCACACTAGTAATTAATTTTCAGGCTTTCGTATTTTCTGTAACTATAGCCTTTCTTCGGGTTTCCCAACTTAGCCACATGTTGGTTGTTCATTGTAATCCAAATCTTTGCAGATTTTTTCTGTTATAACTATAGGCAAGGAGTTTGTTTTCTTATGGTTAGTTACAAAAGAAAAAGGAAATCTATATTTGCAAATACTAGGCATTTCTCATAAAATGATGGGAAAAACAAGAAACTGCTTAACTTTCTTCTTACATTTAAGTATTACATTCAGTACAAGCACTATTTCAACATTAGTTCTGAATGCTGAAAAGCCCCATGCATTCAAAAAGTTCAGACGTTTTGCTTTTATCCAGACAAATTTAGGGCAAAAACACTTCTAATCACATTCTAACCCCTAGATACTTCCCTCAAAAAAAAAACACGCACAGTCAATATTAATACAGAGCATCATAATGCAAAGTGAGGTGGTACGTGCTGAAAGTGCAAACTCCGTCACGCGGCTCCTCTGAGGTCCCTTCGGACATCTACGATGCTCCAAGTTTCTTTGAAGCACTTCTCATCTGAGCTAAACATAGCACCCCCCATCTGTTAAAGACCTTATAACACAGAGTGTGAGGAATCGACTCCCTGCTATCTGGGTCTCTATCTTGCTGCTCTCCTCTCTGTTTGCACCAAAGACAGCACCTCTGGTAACCCTTTATTCAAGCTGCTGAAGTCTGTAAAAAACATAACCGAGTGAATTTTTTCTACACATACGAGGGCTGACTTGCTGTTTTAGTGAGCCAAAAACAACTCTCAGTCTGGAGCAGGGCCTGATTCCCCCAAACAACATACAGTATCATCTCTATCTGGGATTGGTGATGTGAACACTGTTCAAATTCCTTGAGACAACGGGATGAGAATATTTCTAATCTGACCACAGAGGACGCTACTCCAGCACCGTTTTGAGCAGCTCAGTGTGTCATAGTCAGTCGTGGTCCAGTCCTTACAGATCAATCACCGAAAGCATCCTCAAACTATCCATCACAGTCTGATATGACTCTGCCTCCCACCGCTGCAAGGGAAGCGTGTCATTCAAACCGCTGAAGGTGTTAGTGAGTGCTGACGGCACTGCATCACATACACACCTGAACAATAACAGGGCAGGGAAAAAGGCAAGGGAGATTTCTGCCAACTGGGACAGCCACCTGTTTGATCCATTTGCTTTTATCACCTGCCACCACAACTGCCTCCTCATGCGGCCACACACTCTTTTTTTTTCCAAGATGAGATTCAAAACTGCAAGATTACCGACATTTCAGACTTTGAATGTTTACATTGTAGCTCCAGTCTAGTGATTCAAATCTTTTTTTTTTTTTTAATGTTAGTGACAAATGGTTCTCAATCGTAAACTGATAAATCCAGACCTTGTATTAGCCTGGAAGCAGCTGTCCAACAGCGGTTCTGAGCGTTCTTTAATGCTTCACAGTTTGATGAGGCAACATGTTGAGTGGCGACACATAACTAATGAGCTGAAGATGATCTTACATAATGACATCAAAACAGGAGGAGTTGCTTCTGTGCTGGGAGAACCATATAGATGTGTTAATGTTGGAGATAATTGGATTTTCATCCGTGTCATATATATTTCTGGTATCTACAGGCAAAAGTCTTTCTTGTTCACCCCCATTTGTATCTGTATGAATGGAATTAATATTGGATTCATGTCTCAGTATAGCTGAAACTACATCCTCCAAAACAAAATCAGCACTCTAAAGCACTCAAAACAAACATATAAACTTAAAATTGTAGGGATTTACATGCAGTACCGTTGTGGTATACTGCATTTGTTTTAACTAGATAGACCAAATAAAATAATGCAGTATTGTATAATTCATGTGTGATTATAAATGCAAAGATTGTCAAATGTTTAATTTGTTCCACCTTCTTCAGTTTGAGGGTTTAGTGTGCAGGGCTAAAAAATTAAGTCTCCACAACAAGTTGGGGTTCTTCTTTGTTTGTTTTTTTAAATTCTTAATTTGTTTTCAAGTGAGAGAAAATTGTCCTTGTCCAATAGATAAGTTAGAAGTCATTAAAAAGAATTTTAAAAAAACACAGGGTGTCCTCACCTTATGTGCCCCTATTTAGCTGAATTAATAATTGTTACACTTAGAATACCAATTTGAAATGAATACATTTTCCCCACAATCTCAGCATGCCCCAATTGACCATTGTGCAGAGCAGCAACCTTTAGCAAGCCCCACCCCCGCAAAATGCAAACACAACTTCTGTCATTGGTGTTTGCATTGTAGCCAATCACGATTATCATTGTAAAACATCCTATTTAAGTCAATAAAGGCAACAGCAGGAGCTTTAGCTTCTAACTCAGAATCACACTCCGGTTTATAGACCACTATACATGGTCTTACATCTCTACCTGCAGCCTTTACTTGCGGTATATATGCGGCGTAAGGAAATCTGCATTATTCATTAAGCGGAATTAGGAATAGGTGGCCATGAATAATGTAAATTTGATTTAAATAGCATCCAAAACAACCTGCTGGAGGACAGAGTAAAACCCTGTAAGGAAAGGTGGACTTTGAGAAATCTGAAGAATTTTTGGTGAAAAAAATATTACAGATATTTTTGAAGATATCTAACCTTAAGATGGACTATAATGACAGAACTCCATTCACTGATGTCTTTTCAGGTGGTCCAATTCCTAACATGACATTCTTCCTGCAGTCCAAAGACGTGCATGTGAAGCTAGCTGGTAATTATTTTGCCGTAGGTGTGAGCAGACGTGTCTCTTTGTGTTAGTCCTGTGATGGACTGACGACCTGTCCAGAGTGTTCACCTGCCTCTCATACAATGTCAGCTGGGATACACTTCAGCCTCCCAGTGGCCCTCGACAAAGTAACGCTAAAAGATGGATGGGAAATCTGAAAAACTGAGGTAGGAAATGATTTAAACATTTTTTAATCAATTTGCCTGAAACACAACCGCAAGAAGAATCTGTAGTATCAGAAGGTTTGTAGTTTTATTTTTAGTCCACCAAGACAAGGGCCAAGGTGGAGATGTACGATCAGTGCTGTTTGTTTATCTGCTTGCCGGCGTAATTATGCAAAAACTGCTAAGCCTCCGTCTGTCATGAAACTTGATGGACAGGTGGAGTATTGGCACATGAGGAACACGTAAAATCATGGTGCAGAGCCAGGATACTTTGTTAAAATTTGGAGAAAGGGTATTAGTGTTGGTGAAGGATACACATTCTGAGTGCTCTTCTAGTTGAGTGCCCGTGTCTGAGTGTCTGCCATCTATTCAGCAACCTGATTTTGAGACTTGAACTTTTAGAAGTGAAAATGAAAAAGTCAATGAGCAAGAACTCAAAAAAAAATCTGCTTTTTTTCCTTTTTCTTTTTCTTTTTTTTAAAATCAAGAATACACCAATGGAAAACCAAAGAGAGAAAATACTTAAATATTTGACATTGCAGTGAAAGAGAGTGATTCAAAAGCTGTAATGTCAAATCAATGGTTTTCAAAGTAAAATATTGAATTACTATGAATTCAATAGTATTTCAGCATTATTTTTCATACTTTCGTTTCTTTGTTTTTATTTTTTTTGGCGAAAAATGTATTCACTTGGCTAAACAGTGAAAGTACAGATGGAATTACTAACATTACCTGGTGCATTTAGGTGTCACCACTACAAGTCAATCCACACACTGTACAAGGACACTGAAATTAACCAAACTAAATCTGAAACATTGAACATCATTAATATTAAAACTAGGGTTGGCAATACTTTTTTTCTCTATCACTGGGAAAAAATGTTGTAATGAAGTGTACTGGAGCCCTCGTTTGCCGTGTGTGCACATCCCTTCGTATGTGGTAAAGCCAGATTTAATGGCAGAAAATCCTGTAGCAAAAGCTGCCATTCTGCCATTCTAGCATTGGCAACAACTGAGTACAGATGACCAAATAAAGCTGTTTTGTGTGTGTGTGTTGTTTTGTTTTGTTGTTGTTGTTGTTGTTGTTGTTGTTGTTGTTGTTTTGCTCCCAATCCACTCCAGGTCATTAAATATTTAGTATCTGCTACTTGATACCATTTTCCTAGATGAGCCATACTTGATTTAGTTGTACTACCTGGTAGTACCTAGTTACTCTGTAATGATGAGGTGACCAGAGCGAGGAGGGCACTTCCATGATGGCAAGCAGAAAGCATTGTGGGGGTTTAGCCAGTGAGGGGACACAATGACAAAGTCTTGTTTGAGGCTTAATGACCACCATTGAGTGCACAAGTGTTCAGTTAACCTAAGATACACTAGGCGCCATGACTGCAAATTATCATCAGGATGATGTTAATTAATCAAAACTCGTAGACCTACATGTAGAGGATGCCACATTGGGCAATGTTGCTAAGTTAGTGTTGCATGTATGTATGAAATGCCTGCATATGCTCATGCTGATCTGGTGGGAAGGGCTTAGGACAGAGAAGCGGCAGGATAGAACTGTAGGATTTTCATATTCTTGTTTTTTTGTTGTTGTTGTTGTTTGTTTGCCTTTTCCGTTAATTGCAAATGTGCTTTTCTTGGGCTGCAAGGTGGCTCTAGTGGTTAGCACCGTTACCTCGCAGCTAGAAGGTCCCAAGTGTGAGGACACCGGGATCCTTCTGTGTGGAGTTTGCATGTTCTCCCCGTGTAGCGTGGGTTCTCTCCGGGTTCTCCGGCTTCCTCCCACACAGTCCAAAAACATGTTGAGGTTAATTGGTGATTCTAAATTGTCCGTAGGTGTGAATGTGAGTGTGCTTGGTTGTCTGTCTCTAAGTGTGGCCCTGCGATGGACTGGCGACCTGTCCAGGGTGTCCCCTGCCTTCACCCTGAATCAGCTGGGACAGACTCCAGCCCCCCGTGACCCTGGTGAGGATTAAATGGTGTATAGAAAATGGATGGATGGTTGTGCTTTTCTTGCTAATGTCATGTCAAACATTTGCAACAGAAAGGGGCTATAGAGTAAAGCAGCAAACTGATTTACTTGTGAGATAAATGATGGCTACAAATTGAAAAGGTGATGCCAACACTTGTGCCGTGGCCAGTTGATTTTATTTGACAGAGTGATATCTAAAGACAGGCTTGAATTGCTTCCAGTATTTTGCAACTAATCAAAACAAATCCAAGCAGGCAGGGTACAAAATGGACACCAGCCACATCCCTGCATCGTTTTCCATGATGCACAACACACATGGGGGATTCCTTTGCTGCGCACAGCTGATCGTGCATCACGAACGCTGATGCAACTAGCATGACATCAATGTGACCCTTGATGAAAAATAGCCACAAGCACAAAAGACAACACCCCACCCCACGCAGCAGTAGCGAAGGTTCACAAGCTCACTGAGGCATGCAGCAGCAAATGACACCATTTGAAGAAATCTACCATATGGTGGTAGGAAACACACACACACACACTCACATGTCCTCTGCCAACACATCTACCAGGTAGCTAATGAGGAAAAAGTTTTAGGGATGGTTTGGGCTAGATAAAAGATTAAACTAAAGCTTAATGATGAACAGAGGTGGCACAACTTTGAAGATAAATCCTCAAGACAGAATTTTATCTTTACTTCTTTGGCTTCTAAAGACCCACCAGCCTCCAACAAAATGTTATATCTTGTAGTGAGATGACACTCAAGACTTAAATAAAAGTGATTCATACATCACTACAATTGGCAGAAATTATTAATCATTCATAAAATAAAGGGAAGATGGTAGAAAGCATCCCTCTGACAAGTCTTTTTCTCTTCCGTGGCCTTAAAAATGCCCCAAGGTAAACCTTCACAATCCAATAAAATGTCACTTAATAACAAAGGTGCAGAACATCCTCATAAAGACCCGAAGATATCATCAATACCCAACCATCAGTGTTATTGCACTGCTGAGGATGGAGTGACAAGAAAGGGGCAAGATGTTTAGCTGGCTCCCAAACTATTTCCCCCCCAAACCAGGCCGACCACACAGCAGAACAGAGAGTCACAGTCGCCGGCCTTTAAAAAAGGGCTTCTGCCTGTTTGTCACCCCTCAATCCACAACTTTACGCACATAATCTTGAGTGAATCTAGAGTCTTATCAGCACTGGCAGGTTATGTTCTGAGGTTATGTTTGCCTTTTGTGAGGGCTTACATCTCAACATCTCCAGTGTTCATTTTCAACCTGAAGTTATCTGTCCAACAGATGGGAATAAAAACCGCATTTGAGGGCTTATTTAAAATTCCGTGTGATTTCCTGGTCTTTAATGTTGATGCGCCGTGTTCCTGAACAAACATGAAATGCCACAGTCTTCCTTTGCCTCAAACATAAAAAAGGGCAAAAAGTCCCAGCACTGTGCTCAAAGCATCCCCTCTGCATTTTCTCTGTAAACTCCAAGTACATGCAAAGATGCATTTATGCGCATCACATTCTGTATACAAACAGAATGTCTTGGTCCAATTAACCTTAAAGATTTTCCTATTGCCTATATCTCTTTCATGCTCATTTAGCATAATTAAAAACAGGTGAGGATGGCATGGAACGCTTGCAATTATAAATTATTTCAATGTAACATCAGTCTCACTTCACTGTTGGTCAATAACCTATTATGGCCCCTCTCCGAAAATGACTAGATATGCACGACTGCTCGTGAATCATTAGTCTGTCCTCTGCTTTTGTATGACTTTGGAAGTTTCCAGATTGTGTCTTTATTCTGAGTTTACTGATGAGAAGCTGTGATTCATGAATTAATAGCAGGGCAGGATAACATTTGAACAAGTCCACATACAGGGCAAGTGTTTTAAGAAATAGCAGATGGTAATGTAGCCACTTCTTAAAGTTGCTCTAATCAATATTTTTTTAATCTTCATAATAGATCAAATGTTACATAAAACAGTCTTGTAGGGCCAAACCTACAGAGAATTATCATCCAACCATGTAATCCTGAGACCATTTTAGGGTCTCTCAGCTCAATGTTTTGATTTTCTGTTTCCCATCTGTTCTGTTTTGGTTCTTTTCTCTCTGCTCTCATCAGCATCATTTTCAGACGCAGCTGTTTTCAGTAAAAAGGGCTCTAAATACCACCTACATCAAACAGTAAACAGGGAAATTTAGCAACTAATTGGTGAACGTAGTGGAGCATGTTGCAACTAAGAGGACAGATATTTCTGGTTCAGCTCAAGACGTATTGTTCTAACTGCTGCCAACACATTTTACCATTTCATCTCAGGTCACAGTAATAATGCAAGTCAACAGTGGGGCAAATGTTCAACTGCACAATGACAGATGGAGAATTCCCACATATTTAGATGTCTGCCATAATGCTAAACCAACATCTTTCTGGCAGAATAGAACTGTTTCCCCCGTCTTTTGGACACCAAACACAGGCTTTGAGTTGTTTGATTCTTGATCAGATCTGTGTTTACAAAGACTCCTTTATTCCACATGAATGGATAAAGATGGTAAATAGGAGTTTACATACACACATCCAGCCCTCCACACTGTGCTAACCGCACACTGCTTGACTCTAATAGAGGTGCTCTTCACCTTGAGAATGAAAATAAATAGCTCCAAATGATTCTCATAAGAACAGTCAGTGAGTCTGTTTGTGTGTGTGTGTGACTGAACTCATGTACTCAGGAAAATTATCCTTTTTTTTCTCTTTCTCTCTTTGTTGGAACTGTGATAAATCAGAATTACAATAACGATGTAAGGAAAACTGCCCTGTTTTTTTTCTCTGCAGGTGATACAGCAGACTAAAACCACAATCTAACATGTGCATTTAACACACTATGAGGAAGAGAACACACAATTTCAGAAGGACAGCTTGAGTGCATCTACTCCTTTGCATTCAATCACAAAAAACCTGTGGAGGGCAGATTGGTGCTTCTTCTAAACCACCACCTACACTTCAAAATATAGTCTTTTGAAAAACAAAAAGAAAACCAAAGAAAAAAAAAAACCTTGTCCATCTCAAAATCACCACTAAATGAGTCACAAATTAATTAATTCAGCCAAACAACGCTGCCCAGCATTCTGCTCAAATCTAAGTATCACTTTGTGCAGACAGGTGCAGGGAAAGCTTCAAGTATAAAAGGCTGCTTTATTTATTTATTTTCTTCTTTTCATGGGATGAGTTGCTGCTAGCTGTTAATAGTGAATAAATTTGGAGTGCAATAATAAAAATTCTTCCCATGATTTTCATTAGTATGCAAGGTGCTGATGGCAGCAGCTCTGCATTTGTTAACAATATCCACACAAAATTTGCAAAGCCAAGGGAAAATGTAGTGAAAAAAAAAAAAAGCCCAGACTGTTGGATGGATACTTGCAAGCTTCTGTCTCCTTTCTTTTATAGTTCAGCTATAAAATCAGAGTCATGACCAGCTTTTTGTCTTGATTGTGATCAGGAGTAGGTAAAGGAGGTACCGCAGCTCCAGACACAAAAAATATGCCAAGAGCTGTGCTGTCAAACTAAAAAGCTGATCATCTTCATTAAGTGCCAGATGACAGTTATCACCAGCTCAATTATCCATACCACATATCTGTCATCTTACTGGAGAACCTGTCTGCAAACCACAAGAGACATAACGCCCACATTGTAATTCATAAACTTGTTTAGTCCAATCTCTAGCCTAAAGATCAGGCTTCTCTGTCAGCTCAGGATGAACTGTGCAGAGTCTTCCTACCCACGCTGCCCCTGTTGCTTTCCTTTTGTTGTTTAATGAATAAACGATTCAATTATTGATGATCTTGGGGTTCCTTAATTATTAAAATGTGCCTGTAGTTGAAAGCAGGGCTGGGGTTAATGCAGGCTGAAATAGTGGCTTCGAAAGATTTAAAAAAAAAAAAAAAAAACCCTCCTTCTTAATTGTGATGATTAGTTCTGGATGCCCACTTATCGGGTTCATGGTGTCAAAAGATGGAAAACTAGAGAACAAGCAAAAAGGATTTTTTTTTTTTGGTGTGGGGGGGGAACAAAACAAAAAACAGGTATGCACAGGGCTGGGTTTAAAAAAAAAAAACAGAAAAATGTATCACAACAAAAATATTGAATTGAAAATAAAATAAAATCTCAAGCATCTGATTGGTTACACGTAATGAGTAACAGCCAATCAACACTGAGCACATCTGCAGACAGGAGCGTCTCCAGCGAGTTAGCGGAGCTGTGTTTCAAATGTGAGGGAGCAGATATTGCTGCCTATTACTACAATATTACACAAGTACGCCCAGTTTCCCTGTTAAACTGAACATGTCAGAATAATTGACTCGTCGGCACCAGTGTGGCTGTAACTGATTGTGCTGACTGTGCTAGGCTGAAGTTATCACAAAGAGGCTTGCTCTCAGGACTGTGGCTAACACCGTCAGGAGCACCATAACATCACCGTACACCTTTCTTTCTCAGGACAGAATCCTTTTAACAATCTCCTCTAACTGATTCTCGAGACACAACCTGCAAAACCTGAACAAGAAGCACAGTGAAAGATTTACCAAAAAAGAATAATCGCAGAAGTACACAGCCAAATCAAAAGTGTTAGAGTTCCAGTGTTGGTGTTGTATATTAAAAATACAGTGTTAATTTAATACTTGTTTAGTCTAGTTCAACTATGTGAGAGTTCGTTCCTCAAAAGAGCTGGTGTCAAACCGGGGAGTTAAAATCAAAGCAACTCAGTGTTCAGTGTTGATTTTAAAATCAAAACTGACTTAACATGGACTAACAACACTGACTAAAACTCAATGAAGCTAACAACAGTAAAAATTTGTATCTTTTACACCAGGGGTTCTCAACTGGTGGGTCGCGACCCAAAAGTGGACAGCTGGTCAAAAATAAAGAATACATAATGTGCGTCTCAGGTTGGACTTTTATTTTGACAGGCATGGTAAGGATAGTTTGTTTGACATTCATTTTAAGTATGTGTTGATGGTTGGATGCAAGATGGCAAAGCGCAAATATGACCCGGGGTATTTAAAATGTGGATTTTCATACTAGGACTGGACCCGATTAGCCGAATAGCCAACTATTCCTTTGCTGTGCTGGAACAGGGATATCAATTTTGATCTCCGAATATCACCAATAGTCACAGCAGAGAAACAGGTTGGACACTGAGCATGATCTGAGAGCAGCTCTGTCTACTGTCACCTCAGACTCTGAAACTCTAATCAAAAGTAGAGCACGTGCCCAACTGTCTCATTAACTTCAACAAATGACCTGATTAGGCCAAAACTTTATTTTCGAGTAGTTTTGATATTTATTTTGTGCAGTTTTGTACATGCAGTTGTCATGGTCCAGTTACTATGCATGGTTATATGCTCTGAAATGCATGTTGCACAGGAAAATCTATTGAATATTGAATTCTAAAAAAAAAAAACTGGGTCGTGACTTAATGACCACGGGAAACTGTGGGTCTCAGGGTGAGACCAGTTGAGAACCTCTGTTTTAAACACTGAAGGAACTGTAATAGTAATGTCATGTTTACTTAATAACTTAATAACTTAATTACTTTAGGAGGAGTCCACCTGTCTCTGTGCAAAGTAAATATGGTTTGGGCATCATCTCTCTATTTCCCAGCCTCAGAGATTCATACTCAGACGATGGACATGTAAGTTTGTAAATGAAAAGCTTGTATGTTAGTTTATGGAGTAGTAATATGTTCTGAACTCACTCTACAATTTAATGTTTTTAATGTTACAGGAACACTTCTTTGACCCACAGAGTGGATCTGGCTACTTGGCCTGGAGGACTGTTCAGGGTAACACTGCAGCTCAGTCCCGGACATCCTCCACCAACACAATCTATCAAGATAGTCCAAAGAGAAAGAGAGAGGCTTTCTGCACTGAAAAGCAACTGCTTGGTGAGCAATGTCATGATGAATTGGGTGAAGAACGATGGAACAGAATATCAGATTGGTATTTTTGTTTGTACTGGAACAAATATGGAAGTTCCTACTTTCAGAAATGTCACCAACATCATTATGCACGATGCACAAGCTTTTGTTTTGACTTGCAGAGTGGACACTCTTTATTTTGACAATCATTTCAATGCATACTGTATCAAAGAGAGAGCAGATTCATTTTCGTTTTTTCCAATTAAGGAGTTGATTTATTACAGACCCTACGACAAACAGTTTTCTAATGAGGTGTGTGGAAAAACATACATTGTACCACATTGTCATATTGTGTGACCTGTGTTGTGTTATTGCAAAGCCAGTGCTGTTTTTATGTGGTGTGCTTGTTTGAAATACAGGTTGATTCAAATTGCAACTTGTGTTGTTTTCTTTGTAAATTCAAGTGGCATGTATTGTTTTGGGGAGTGAAATGTAGGATTATGAAATGGCTCCCAGTAGTTATTTTTTTTTGTTTGTTTTCAATGAAATCAACAATAAAATATTTTTATATTTAACACCTTCCAGAGTGTTAATATAATTGAACATTATTCAGTATTTAAAAAACACATTGATAGTGTTAACTTTTGACACTACACACTAGTGATAGGTGAATTCAACATTGATGAGTGTTAAATTTCAACTGTTGAGTGAGTTGTTTCAACTCTGTTTTTAAACTTTTTATAACGCTTATCTTTTTATCTGAAAGTTTAACACTTTCAAAAGTGTTATTTTAACTCGATCTAGTGTGGACCAGTGTAGACACTTTCAGTGTTGAATTTAAGACCCTCGAAGTTGAATTAACACTACTGAATTTGCTGTGTAGCTGACATACTCACAGTGAACACAGTAGAGTGTTGTAGCGTCACGTCACAACTGAATGAAAGTCTAGTTGTGAATGATGGGATTTCCACTATCACACATTGTTTATGTATAACATGAAGTATAATATACACTATCCCTGAACATAACATAATATAAACCGATGTGCATTGGTTCCAAATGTTGGATTTCTGTTTACTTGATTTCTAATAATAGGTATCAGCCTTGGAAAAGAAAAAAAAACAAAACACTATCCCCTAATGTTCAGACCATGAAGCCTGTCTCTCAAGGGCAACTATGGTCCCCATCAGCCACAGCCTGCACCAGGGGAGGTCTGCAGGCATAGATGAGGGTCAGGAGAAGCCCAGGCAGCCGTGGACTTGTGTGCCTCAGGGGAGAACCGCACAAAGGCCAAGAGGAAGAGCAACGGAGGACGAAGGAGTTCCGTCATCAAGGTATGATGGGCTGTTTAGGACGGGAGCACGCTTTCGGTTTATTCACACGACCAAACATTTTGTTTTCATGGCGGTCGGCATCTGATGCATGGGAGCAAAACCATGAAACATTCTATCAAACAACATTTGAACTGCCACTGATTAAGTATCACTAAGTGTCTGTGTACAGTAATAATGTACAGATAGGTTAGTGTTATTTCAAGCTGGTTTCCATTTAAAAAATGATAGAGAAATTTGATTCCCAGCCTTTACAACTTATCGTGAAAAAAGCTGCTTTCACTGAAATACTTTTTTTTGTTTTTTTCAACGGACAGACAGGCACACAGATAGACAGACGGTTAGCATTAGGATGTGGTCCCAAGCTGAAAACAACAGTGACATACCATCTCCTTATTAAGACATGGCATGGTGTTAGCAAAGTTTGCAACGGGGTTAAGTGCTTGATGCACAGCTGCTGGCATATGGACAGGTAGGTAGGGTTTAGCCCAGTATATGTTACCTGTATTTCTGGCCAATTATTGAGTTTCTGGCCAGTGTTAACTAGTATTATCACAGTACTTTTAGCCGGTGTTACTTTTTTCTGTGAAGCAGGCAGGTGCTGGGTGCCTTTGCTAATTGGCATTTTGGCAGCATTACGAGCCAACTGGCAGCTTCTCAATTACTGGATAGTTTCTCGAACAAACTTGCAAGTATGGCACCTTAGTGTATTCAGTTTGCCTTAACCTAAAAATAAATAAATAAATAAAATAAAATATTCTCTCTTTCTTCACGATAACATATTTTTGTCACGAATCGTAACAGGCTCCAAGCGTACATGACAGGTAATGAAATTAGATGCCACTGAAGCAACAATGCATGGTCTCTCTTCTGACACATTAAGAAAGTGCTGCACGCCAAGGCGGATGGAGAAGGTGTGTCAGAGAGCGTAGAACACCCGTGAGGTGCACCAACAATAGAAAACAACTGCCTCTGAATGGTGGATCAGGAAGTTGGATTTATCATGCTCTCAACATGACCCCTTTCCATTTGAAATACACAAGTCCTTTGATTGCTACAGCCTCCCTGACATGAGCTTTCAATCAGACCCTTTGAGAGCAATTCCCAGGCCGGGCTTTGTCATGTGTATTTCCACCACTGTTTGGAGCCCTGATTTTTTGAGGAGCTCTCAGACGCCGATCAGTTTTACCCCGACTGACCTCCCACTTGTCTGATGAGGAGATATCCGGTCCTTGTCAAATACTGCGTGCGCTCTCAATTATCTGTAAGACTGTTATTATACAAACTCTCTTTGCAGTTACGGAACAGAATAAAGTCAAGGGGTTGTTAAACAGTGTTTTGATGTTAAAAGAATCGTTGGAAAAGCAGCTCTTACTCTTTGATATTCAGAGAAGACAACAATTAAATCAGCAGTTATTTGTTTTATCTTTGTCTGATCTCATTAAAAAAATAAAAAAATTTAAAGTCAGCTTGATAATGGATTTTCAGTAATTGACTAATTTCTTTGGGTGCATGTGCAGAGGAAGAATGGGGTAAAACAAAACAAAAAACAATGAAAAACTGCAATGAAAAAGAAATGGGAAGAAGCATGAAGTCAGCAGAGGCATGTTTAAGGTAGATAAGGTGAAACCAATTGACGGTTCCTGCTCTTCCCCAGTGGCAACAGACATTTTATTGGCAAGTCAGTAAGATAGTCTCCCCAGCCCCAAGAATAAGCTAGAGAATTGCAACAGCTGGAGAAAATGCTATTGGTCACAGCAAGTCATTGAAAATGGAAGTCTCAGAGCTGTGAGCTTCTCCCATGAAATCCTGCTTTTCCTCTTTAGAAAGGTGCGGCATATTTCTAATGAGATCCCCTCTATCACGCTTCGAGTCAGAACTCAGAAAGTAATTAACACATTCAGTATGATGCAGAGCCTCTTCTGTTCAGCCTGCATAAACTTGTCAAGATGTGAGTTCGCGATGCCTTATGTTCTTTGCTTGTGAGAACACAGCTGATTGAAAACAGTTGCGCTTCTTCCTAAATATAGCATTTCTCAGCTCTCGTCGTGACCTTTGAGAATAAGGCTGAAAAGTGAACTATTTCTAAGGATGTCAAAGAAGCAGACCTCTCGCTATGCAGGGAAACATCTTATCACATGAGTGTTAAAGACTTCAACAGACAGTTTAGTGAAGGTGAAGTTGTGGAAATGTGTCACAGTGAGGCCGAAATAGCCCCGAGACGGTGGCCCTGGACTCTTTGGCATGTGCTCCTTGATCAGTGTCAGGCAGCTGCGCTCATGGTGGGATGGATTGGCAGTTCACAGCCAGTTTTCAGGTCTGGTTGGATAAATGATTAAAACAGTATGATAGGCAGCTTTATAACACAGACAGGGTCGCAGAGGGCTGGCAAGTCACTCTTTGACAGGAAAAAGAAGAAGGGGAAAAGATTACACTCACAGAGCTACCCGTTGCTAATTAGATGTGGCAGGCAGTAGAAAGTGAGTTAAAATGTAATCTATTCATAATCATGATGTTAGGAGGAATATTGAATTTGACATGTGGCGATAGATTCAGTCACGTCCACGAAGTATTAATTAAGGTCACAGAAGCTTGTAAACACAGACGTCACTGGACAAGGTTACTACCGATTTTCGTGACCAATACTGCAACTTTGTATGCAACTCATTTTTATCATCCATTGATGTTGAAGCCTCAAAATTCAACAATTTTATATGAGAAATACATGTAAATTACTATGCAGTTTAAAAGATGTCACGCATGCGAACAAACCCGCAGAGTATTGGCAGTTTCTGGCCTTTTTTTTTGGTTTTTATTCCTGTCACATTTGTACTCACCGTGGGCTAGTTTTTACTGCAAACTAACGTCCTGCACCTCTATGGAAACAACACAATCATAGATTGAAGTAGAGGAAACGTAACCCTATTCAGGACTTTTGGGGTCTTTTGGGCCCCAGGCCATTTGGTTTAGGTGACAGGTATTGGTTTTTTTTGTTTGTTTTTGTTTTGTTTGTTTTTTTTAATATAAAAAGAGGGACATTTATCATGCATTTGGAACCAAAAATACATCAACTTACAAAATTTATCTTGCACAGTATAAAAGTCTATAATGAATACCAACAAATATTTTACACATATTCTTTCTTAGGGTCCAATGGACCCTGAAAGACCTTCTACGTGTGGCAACATGAAAGTCCTGAATAGGGTTTAAAGTGTGTTTTGTGCAATAAAGCAAAATTATGAGGTCATATATCATTATAGTAGAAAAAAAAATTGGAGGTTGAATTTCTAATCTTTAGTACTGTATTTGTTCTACAAAAAATGGAGAAAAAAAATGGAGTCACATTGTGATTTCAATATTATTTTGATCAGCTTACATTTTTTCCATGCTCGTCTTCTATCTGCTCTGTGTAAACACAGCCTGCAGTTCAGCCTAGTTCAAAAAAATCCCCAATTTTTTCTCATGTGAATGTTGGCAGCAGATGGGCCACTACTACCATTTATTTTGTTTAAATGATTCTCCAAATCAATTTAAATATTGTGCCACATGTTGGATGTGTAAATAGGTCAATGTTTGTATGCAAAAAAAAAAAAAATCCTAATGCAGTTGTGTTGTGAGTAACAATTAGAGTGGGGATGGCAATTTTTGCATTGCCTTTCAACTAAAACAAATCATGAAAAAAGATGATGTGACCTCTATTGGAGTCTGCACTTGGCCATATTGTGATTTCAATATTATTCTGATTAGCTTGAGTTTGTATCATAAATCTGAGCACAACTTAAAAAGTACAAGATCTCTGAAGTCGATACCGACAGTCATGAACTGCGGAGTTCTTGTTATTTGTCAGCTGCCATGTACTTTACACTAACGATAATTAATACAAAGTAAGCTACGATCAGCTGATATATCAATTTTTAGCGGTCTAGCAAGAATAACAAATTCAACATATGACCTTAAAAAATATGTCTGTGTTAAATTCACAGCATGTTTCCTCTGCAACCAAGTGGCCAGAAAATAAGTTAATGCTGATGAAAGTCTAAAAACGAAAAAGGAAACAATGCAAGTTTCAGCCCAGAGTAGCCTCTCCACTTGCATGCTGTGCCAGCAGTTTTAACCCAAGCTAATGAATAACATAAACAATTCCAATACTTCATATTCTTACAAGAAACAGCAAATATTTGTGCTTTTTGCTTGCTAAATTGATTTGAGTTGATTATCAGAACTGTTCTCTATTATTGTCTATTGTCAATCGACTAATCAGTTAATTGGTTAACTGTAACAATCAATTTTAAACCGTTAATAAAATGCATTATAGTCTTAGATTTGTCCTTCGTTGCCCTGCATAATTCAGGAGATGCATCCAAGACTCTGTTATTATGTTGTGTGACTGATTAATACAACCTAATTAGTCTACCTAATTATGGAGACTGCCTCTCAATCTTGCTGTCTTTGACCCACCCTTCCATAGCGTCTTTCATTTTGTCTCCAATCTGGCTGACCCTGCCCCCGTTCGTTCTCATTGTCTCTCCTCTCGCTAATGTGGTGAAGGGTAGGGGGAGGCTGAGAGCTCTGCCATGGTTGTCAGGTGCAACAGAAGGAAAAAAAACCCCTCAAAAAACATCTAAACCTTGAGATAGTGTGGTTTATCCTCATATTTAATTTCATATCCTCAGGGTTTGTTCATTAATATTTAGCCCTGTTCCTGCCAGGAACTTATTATTTTCATAAGCTCATTAGTGACTGCACCACAGATCATCGGGGTCGGGGTGAGCAATTATTATTGTACAAGTAGAGAAGCCAGTTTATGAGAAATATGTTAATCAATAATATCTTTAAGCAAGCTGGTCCAAGCTAATAGGCTAATAACGTGCCAGATTTGGTTATGTTTTACCAAATGGATTTAATTGGGACAGGGCGTAAAGATGCTGTAAGCCCACCCTTGATTTCCCATCATTTAGCAACACTAGAGGAACAATTATCAAAATGACCACGGCAGCGCAGAGCGGCCATGAAGTCCAAATTGCAGCCAGCGAGGGCATTTCTATTCCTTTTTCGTTCATTTAGACAACATGACCTGGAGAAGGGTTTAAATGAGGCGCACCATCAGCAGCGAGGACCATGTGTGGGTTTCTGTTGGTCGGCCTGTCTGAATGATTAGTGTAGGTGGTCAGGGAAACACTAAAGGTCCTTGTGGAAGTTAAACCTGATTAGAGGGTAAACAATATCATTTGTGATAAGTAGGCGCCCCTTCATGGTGTCACTAATGACCAGGAAATGAATTTGTGATTCATGTTTCCAGGGTTAAGTTGTTGCTATCAACATTTCTCATTTTTTGGCGTTTCATTTTTAATTTAGTATGTGTGCTGTGTATATTTGGGTTTAATAAGGTAAAATAAAGAAGACTGAACACAACAGTGGTATTTTTGCTTCTGTTTTCTCTTGTTGTAAAATATGAAAGCTCACTGGGGAGAATTTGTTGCTTGTATTCCCTTCATCAGCTGCTGATCTTTTCTCTGCTTGAATATGAGAGCACATTAACTTTTCATGAGGATGAATTCAAGGGTAAAAGGCATGCAGTGTGTGAACTACAGAGTTTTTTTTTTGTTTTTTTTTTTTAATCATAAAACCCGATGTCAGATCAAAATTTTATCACTGAGGCAGAGTAGCAAAGGAACGGTACATAAATTCTGCATTTCTGTTTGTTTTTTCTTGCACAGTAATGCAACTTTAGGCATTTTGGAAATTCGTCCAAGGAGCAAAACAATCTAATCAAGAGCTGTTAGCATGACATCTTTTGGACTGATGGCTGAACAGTTTCAGTCATCCGGCATCATCAGCTTGGACGCGCATGGAAAAGCCAAAATCCATTGACTGACAGGGACTCATGCGGCAAGTTAAAGCTTCTCAAGTGTTTTTCTTGTTTTCTCGAGTGTTACAAAGACCTTGCAAGAAAATAATTGATTTCTGTGTGGTAGCTATGTTTCAATGCATAACTACCCATATGCATTGAGTCGGACGGAAGCGCAACACAAATTGTTTGAACTCCTTTTTGCTTCCTGATGAACCGTGGTGCATACAGATCAGGAGAGGGATTTAATAGCAGCATCTCTTTTGAACCAAAGCTGAAGTCACATATTTACAACATCATAAAATTCTGCACTTGGTCTGTTTTGCCTTCACACTACAAACAAACCACTTGGAAGGGCACCAAGATCCTCTTTGTCAGACACAACAAGACTTCTTAAAAAGGCCCAGGCACAGTCTACTTTGGTTTGCTTGTGGAATTTGCTGGGTTGTTTTTTTTTTTAACAGTCGGTTTGTGACTGCAGCATGAATTCACAAGCTAAATCAAGTATGTAACTGTCAAAAATAACCATTGGCAGTTCTTGGATGAGTGTAGATATAGGAAATAAGCTATAAGATGCCAGTTTTTTTTTATCCTGTTTCTGCCTTGTCAAACCTGTCTCCACAAAAATACGTTCCTATACTACTGGACTGCATTCTCAAATCCGTTTGGAAAGGAATGTTTGCAACCTGTGATGTGGCGGGAAAACTGCCCAACTTGAAACAGCACCCAAGTCTAAATCAGGACGTTTGAGGGGTCTAAATCCTCAAATTCTTTAGCCCAGAAGTCTTTGAAAGAGTTTGGTGTCACATGTTAAGTGATAAACATTTCAGTATAAATAAGTTCTATGTACTTAAACAATTATATTTATTATTACTGTGTAACTGACTTAACTGTTAAAAACTCTTCAACATACATTTCCTGTTCACTTGTCAGGCACAGGTACACAATTACCACAATCACATACAACAGATATATCATAAACTGTACATGTATTGTACTGTACATTAATGGCTAAACAGTTGGATTGTAGAGGTACAATATATGAAATAAGGTAGCATCATGTATTTTTATGTACACTTTTTAAAGTATTGCATTAGGAACAGTTAAAAAGTTACAAATTTACACTTACTTCAGGGGGTTTGTAACTTTTTCAAGAAAAAGTTGAAGTGAATTATGGGACATGGAAAAACTTTTTCCAAATAATGCATTAATAATACATTTAACATACTTGACTGACCTGCTGTTTCCACATCTTTTGTTATCTTCAACTCCGGCCAGCTTGAAACATGGACTTTGCGCCTTTACTCTCTAATAAATGGCCAATGTTTTTTTTTGTTTTTGTTTCCTTCTTCTATTTCTTTTGAGGTTTTGAAGCAGTTACAAAACATGTAGTTCTGTTTCTGGCTTCTACTCTGTTCATTGCAGGCACCTTGGAACGGCACAGGGCAGCCTCATCTATTCAACATTTTTGGCAAACTTCAAAAGCTGCTTCAAATTCGCTTCACTATCATATGGAAGCATGGCTAGCGTGTATGTATTCAAGTCACTTTAATAATACATTTTTAATAATCGCTATATTTTATACTAGGTATGATCTGAGCATGTGATCTCTTTTGGTGGTGTACCTTAGGGCAAAGTCAACATAACGATTTAGATTCTCAGTCATTCAGGTCATGGTAATCTTAGTAATAAAAAGCATCTGGACTTTGAGGTTCTTCAGTCTGTTTCACCTCTTATCCAAGAGGCTTCTTTAGTTCTGAGCTTAAATATCATCATCACCAGAGGCGAGGCAGCATCAGTTGCATCACTCAGCTCTCTGAGACCTTTTAATGCCAACACTTTCTTTCTTACACTGTGTTTACGCTTTGTAATGAGTCTGCGTGTCCGTGTAGACACAAAACACACTGCCAACTGTAGCTACCAATTTGAGAGAACACTTTTAAAGAGCTTTTGCAAACTGTGAGTAAACATAGGTGTCCCAGATTGCAATTACTTTCTTCATTTTGACTGTCAAGACATGAAAGTTGGCCACTGGAAGCTGTGCCTGCTGGTGCGGCAGTGTGGAGCTGAGCGAGAGGCTACACAAAGGAGGGAGTAGCTTCCGTCAGGGCTTTGCCTCAACCGCTCCACTTTGAATATTATGGTTTGTTTGCAGCTACGATCAGGGTTTAGAGTAAAAAGACTACCCTGCCTGATCCTATTGCCATCTATGTATTCAACGCATGTTACGGCCATCTGGATATGACCATGAAATAAGCTGTAAGATGCCAGTTTTTAGTCCTGTTTCTGCCTGGTCAAGCCTGTCGCCACAAAAATACGTTCTCATACAACTGAACTGTATTCTCAAATATGTTTTGAAAGGAACGTTTGCAACCTGTGATGTGGTTGCCCAAAGCCGCCCAAATTGAAACAAGCAACCAAGTCTGTATTAGAATGTTTAGGAATAAACCAGCAACTGGACTTTCACCCAGACGACTGTCACTCTCCGAAGTCACAAAACTACATGGTTAGGTTTAGGAGAGTATCACGCTGTGTTAGGCACTGTTACGTGTGGGAATCTTGGTTAGACACCAAAACTACTTTGTCAGAGTTAGAAAAAATGTCATAGTAGCAAAAGACGACCCTTTAACTACATATTTAAAGTGTCTCCTCCATTTTCAGGATTACCAGAGAGACAAGTCTTGCCCATAACATATGATCGGCTGGCTGCAAAAAAAAAGCAGCAGTGAAGCAATACAATAAGTGGCAAAGATGCAGTAATTAGAAACATGTTTGTGATGCATAACAAGCAAATCTAAGCAGGCAGAAAACATGTTTCCTTCAAAACCTAAATGAGAATGTAATTTAGTTGTTTAGTTAATGTAGGAATGCATTTTGTAGAGACTGTGTTGGTCTGGTTATCATTATGTCCCGACCAATTCTCGGCTTCCACAGTTGCGTGTGTGGACCGTTGCTGACTTTGAAAGAGGACACGCTTGCAGGTCCACTGACACCACAGTTTTAGGTGCACATTGGTCTGCTACGTAGACACATTCCTCGCCTGTGCACTGTAGTATATTGGTGTAAGTGATGAAAGACAATGGCAAGGAGAAAACACACTTTCACTTACTTTCGGATGCCAGCCTCAAAATTCAATGAACTGGTGTGTTGCATTGCACCTCATACTGAACAATGAAAAACACAAAGAGCTCCTGTTGTTGTTTCCAGGAAGCTTGCTTCAACTTTCTGACATGCACTAATGTAGCAAATTCAGCATCCACCAAATACATCCCAAACAAGTCTTGGTAATTTCATGTCAAATCACCAAATGTTGGGGGAAATGTCTGCTTGATTGAACACATCAAACAAATGTTGGCAAAGATATTTGGGAAATTTTAGCTTGATATATCAAATTCTGCTGTGATAAAATATTGCTAGAACCTCGCTTTGTAGACACAAACCTTGGTGGATGGGATTTGTCATGTAGTTTTGTTTTTGCATTCTTTGGAAATTATTGCTGCATTTGGATGACATCAGTATAATATAACCATGCATAGTTCAGACAGTGGGATTTCTGTTTGTTTTCTTTTTTCTTTTTTTTAATTAATTTGAAATATGAATTTTGGGATGCATGCTGCCTTTTGAAGACCCTCATGGTCTTGGGCAGGTGTGGACCTACATGACCCTTGTGGCCATGAAAAACCTGAATTGGCCTTGATTCTGCATCAACAAATATTTTGTTTTCAGTTTTTTGTAGCACCTGAGGAGACAAACATACAAACATTTACTGTATATTTCATGCTTACTCCTCCTGGTTTGTTTGCAACAAGTCTCAGTAAGTAACAAACAGACCATCAAGGTATGGTTTCTTCTCCTGTTTGTGTATCGATGGACCAAACTGCTGTTGCTTGAACACAAACATGTCTGTTTCGCATTTTCATCATTGATGGTTCTCTCTCTTTTTTTTTTTTTTTTTGCTCTTTGTCTATCTAAGTATACTTCACAGTATGAATGACGTATAAACACAAATGACACATTGAGACCTCAAAAGATCTGCAGATGCTAAAGCCTTCAAAGGCCTTGGAAACACATGTATATGCTGCGTAGCTGAATCTTTTCAAATATTATGCACACTGAGGACGAGCTCAGCAGCAAGACCAGTTCAAGGGAGATATTTAATACCAGCCATGCAGCCCCATAAAATGGTTGTTCCTGTGTACTGTACTTACTAATCTCATTACTGTTCATTCAACCCTTTGGTTCCTACGACTACACCCACTAGCTCCAGTAGGCTATCTCAAGAGACTGAGCTGGGAGAATTAGAGAGGGGCACTTAGCTCTGCTAGCTCTCCTCCCTTCATTGTCAAATCCCAGTTCTTTTGAAAGCACACTGTGGAAAGATCAGACAACATAATGTGAAGACCATAAAACTAAAAGGCTCTTTTTGATTCTGATCTGACAACGTTTATAAAAGCATCACTATTCCATAGTTGTTTACTCGAGCTTTTTAAGAAAGACAGAATTATACAAGACGAGCTTTCATTTGATGCATTGGTGTAAATAGTAATGACCGCATGAGCGACTGAGAGGCAGCTGAGCTACGTTTCTTATGTCATAGCAATAATACAACACTGCTTTGCTCGAATGTGGGTCTCGGAGAGTGACCATGTCCAGCTTTTTCAAACCAGCTACTGATTTGACAGTAGTAGCTGCAGGGCAGAACCATTGATCCAAGGCCTGAATGTTTCAAATGGAAAAGATCAATCAAAAGCAAAAGGGTTATCAGATTGTATGAAATCTAATAATATGACTCTCACAAGGAGAGCTCTCTGCACCAGTGTTACCATCGATCCCTTTCTCAACATGCTGTTTCAATTAGACAGCTCTTATCAATGGCTTGCCTATATGAAATAACACCAGTCTAAATAGATCAGTATCTTTTATGTGCTGTCCAGTATTACAAATATGTCCAATACTGTGAACAGGGTCACCTGGGATATAAATCTTTGTACAACATTGTAGTCCGTCTGTCAAATTGTGGCACAAACAGTTCGCCCAACAGGGCGAGGCAAACATAAATATTGGCAAGTGTGAACCTTCCATTTTGCTGCGATGTCCCTAGGTTGTAACATCAAAGATTTTTTGTGTTATTCTCTGACTTATGGGGACCCTCAGAGGTTTTGACAGTTACACCAAAGCGCTCAGGTTGCAGGAAGATTTATTTTAGGGGCAGAAATTTGTCTTCTTGTTTTACTTGGGTCTTTTTAGCATAGGCATCCATTTGTTACAGCGTAGACATTTTGAAAGCAATGGTCCCTGAAGAATGTGTAATGACATCATCTCTTCACCCACATACGAATACGATGTGCACTTCACCGAGCAGTACTAACAGACAAAATGGGAGAGTGTCTTGCCACAGATTCCTCAATCATTTTGTCTCTGATGAATTTCAGTGGTGCACCGGAAAGCATTTATTTGCCTTTTTAAAAATCCGCCATTGTAGCGTGTGAATTCATAGTTGTGCAGATAGCCTTATGTAAATCTCCGTTTAATGTGACCTTCTTTTCCTTTTCATGAAACAGGGATGAGTCACCAGAAAGGACGGCTCAAATTCCATTACCAAGGAGGCTTTGGGCATGAGCTAAAAGTGAAAGCATGGCAACACCCAGCCAAAATGAGTCCCAAAATAATTATGTTGACTCGGATTAAAAAATGCAAGAATGAGGTTCTTCTGTGAAAAAAGAAAACATTATATTCATGACACTTTTTTGCCAGCTGATTAAAGAGACATGCCTAAAAGATGTTTTTTTTTTTTCCTCCCTTTGGTGAAACATGAATCTACTGACATTTGGCAGGAATTTAATGCTGCATTAGACTCCACGAACAATAATAACTTGTCATCTCTTCTCTCCACTGTTATCATTTCAAGTTGATTTGACTCTTCTCACTTTACTAACTTGCCATTATTCCCTTGATTCCCTGAAACGCAGTCGAAAATATCTGTCTTGTTTCATTTATTTAACTTTCATATGCAATGTCTAGAGTGACAACTACTCTACGCCTTCCAATCGGCTTTCCTCACCTCCGCTGCTTCTATCATTGTAAGGCCAACATGTAACAGTGAAGTTATCAGCTTAGCGCGGTCTGGTTAAAATAGAGCATGACTATCAGCATTAGAGGGGAAATGGGCTTAACATCGGCCTGTTAACTGTTGGTGTCTTTCATGTGAGCATGACTCTGGCTTATCAGACCCCCCCGTGACATGTTACCCTTGTGATAACTGTGACCACAAAACAGCATTACAGGAAGACATTACAAGAATTAATTTATTACCTTGTTTCATACTTCAATCGCTCAATTTGATTTAGAAGCCCTTGTTTTGGAGAATCGAGGTAAAGGTTCAAGATTGAAAGGTCGTATTTCATAAAGCGCTAAAGCGGTGCAATTATAGTTTTAATCAGCCGAGGTTCACTGGGGGAATACAAAGCAACATGTGGGATGACTGAATTAAAGTCAAACCCATCTTCATAGTCTGTCACTGACAACTGATCAAACACTATTGCCACTTGCTGTTCCTGCAGCCATAACATCATCTTATGACTACAGGGGTAGCCACATTCAAAGAAAAGAACAACAATTTATTCTTTGAGTGGTTTTATTGGTCTTTTGTCTGATCTCACAATAATGATTTCAAAGACACAGGGAAAAGACGACAATCCTCGATCTAACGTGCAGCTCCAACAAAAGGTAGCCTGAGTGTTTCTTCTTGTATACTTGTAGTGGTTCTGCACACAGAGTTGGAGCACAGAATATACCTCCGAGGTTTGGGCCTGAAGGGACTGCAACCAGCCTCCACTGAGTCTGTAATATACATATAAGCATGCGATACACCCACACATCTGTTCACTCCTCTTCCTCGTAGTAATGCTGACATATCAGACCATTGTTTGTCACTGTCATATTTTCAGAGCCTCAGCTTAAGGGAGCATCCATGTGCAGTCGGCACTCATGCATTTTTCATGAATACCCACTGGAGTTCCTTTGAAATACTACATTCCATAGTCGCCATCAGAGTTTGGTTTCTGTGCGTGTGATATGTGGTAGAGGGGAGAAAATTGCATTGGCCCCTGATAAAGGCCAAAGAAGATGAATACACCCGACAGAAAGAAACCCTTTCAAAGTAGGGCAGATTAATTAGAATAACTATGACCAAATCTCCTAACCCATATGAACCAAAGAGAAAACTCATCTTTGGAGGTTCATCATCCTTATAAATATAATCACGCCCCCACTTCTCTTAGTGGTCTGTTTGGAATAATAGGCCTGTGAACACACCAGACTTTTATTATTTTACTGCAGAAGCTATGGTTCAACAAATGCTATCAATCTCTGTAATATGGAAGTCTGCATCAGACACCCGCTTCATTGCTTGGCCCCGCAGAGACTCCTGAGCTGAATGGGACAAAGTCAGCAGAAGAAAGTGAGGATAACAGAATGGGAATGAACTCATTCAGCCACCGAGAGCCCTCAACTACATGATGAAAAATACGATGAAACAGAAAGGGGGAGGGATTAGATTTAAATGGAAAGAGAAACTGACAAACCACATCTTTAGACAAAGACAACAAAAAGGTTGACACCGAGGCATAAAAGCGAGGAACAAGAGTGGAGGCAATGAAGCAGGAGTGGAGAAGAAGAGGGATTTACTTGTCTTGAAAAGTTAAATTCCTCATCCTTTTACTCCCACAGGTTCAGATACATGCTATAAGGAGGGTACGCTTAATTAACTTCATCTTGTTCACCTCTGAGCTCAATTTTTTAAAAATAAGCTCTCCCTGAAAAATGTCAAAAATACAATTATATGCTACACTTATTCCTGACAATTCAATTATCATCAAACATAAAAAGTCTTAATTTCACACACTGAACATTTTCAATGGTTCCGTCAGCTGAATGCTATGTGGTGTACAAAAAAAAAAAAACGTCAAAATTAGGTTCTTATGAGTGTCATAGCCGTCAGCAAAACATATTTTTAAAAGTTTTGCGCTCACTCTTAGACCTGTAGTTGACTGACTTGCAGCATAGAGGCTGGAAGGGCTGGAAAGGGCAGATAGCATTCCCCCTTCAGATCTCTTTTTTTTTTACGAATGTCAGAGGTAGCCAGTGTAAGGAGCAAGTACAGGAAAATTTCCTTCCCCTGCATCACATCACACAAAGATTTGATTTACTGTTGCGTGCATCTGCAAGAAAGTGATAAACATGTCTTCCTTCTAGCTATTCAGGGGTTTCCTTCTCTTGTCCTTATGGCAGGAAATTAGGAAGAACATGGAGAATGAGGAAACGGCTCACAACTGTGGAAAGCGCATTAAACTGGGTTGAGTTTTAAGGCTTAGCGATCCTCTGTGATGCCTGTGAAGCCAAGAATTTCATGTACAGTGGGCTGACATTGAAAATATCCACTAAACAGATGAGTTGGCGTTGCTTTGTTTTGACAGGACTCTCTTTGAAAAAATGATCTTGGTATGTTGGTGAAACAGCTATATATTAGCTAATGACCAATAAAAGCATAAAAACACATTTAAACAGTCAGATGGTAACTGAAAGGGCAGTGATTTGGAAAAACATCAGTGCATTTTGGTCTGACAGACACTGTGATTTGAAAAAGTAATAATAATCATAACAGTCAACCTTAAGTTAAATGAATTAAATGTGATGAAGCATCACGACAAGACATGCCACCAGCAGGACTGTCACACAGGAATGAGTCAGATCTAATCATCCATCTATCCATTATCTATACACCGCTTAATCCTCACTAGGGTCACGGGGGGCTGGAGTCTCTCCTAGCTGACATAGGGTGAAGGCAGGGGACACCCTGGACAGGTCACCAGTCTGTCACAGGGCTACACTTAGAGACAGACAACCAAGCACACTCACATTCACACCTACGGACAATTTAGAATCACTAATTAACCTCAACATGTTTTTGGACTGTGTGGGAGGAAGCCAGAGAACCCAGAGAGAACCCACACTGCACGGGGAGAACATGCAAACTCCACACAGAAAGATTCCGGGTGTCCTCACTGGGACGCGAACCGGCAACCTTCTTGCTGATCTAATCAAGTTTATTTATATGGCAGATTAAAAAAAAACAAAAAAAACCTGAGTTGACTATACAGATGTACATGTCAGCAATCACACAGCAAGAAAAAACGTGCAAAAAGCAAAAGAGAATTAAAATTGTATAAAATATTAAAACAAGGCAAAGCAGGAAAAACAGCTATAAGCTCAAAGTTTAACATAAAATAAATAAACACAAAATTCTAAAAAGTAGGACCGTTAAGAATGACCAAAAACAAAAGAGAGAGAGAAAAACAAAACAAAACAAAAACATATATACATCCTGACATTTTTTTTGTCTCAGGACATATTTTATTCATAAAATATTTTTTTTTTACTTTTTTATTTTTTTTTACATTTTGTACACTAGTGAGTATTTCCAAATAAACCGCATTGAGGAACATGTTTCCCTCATGCAACAAATTGTTGTAGTTCTTGCACAAAAATGGAGGTTAATGGCACCACAAAATACTCATGCTTTGGTTACACAGAGAATCAGTTCTTTGTTATTTTCTTGAGATTACTGACAATAAGATAAATATAAAATATCATCTGACATCATTTAGAGTTTGGTTAGTAAAGCGACTTCTTTAAGGTCAAGTTAAGGCAACATAAAAGGATTTGTTGAATGTTTTTTATGAAAGTTTGAAATCAAACAAGGATTTCAGAGTTATTTGTGTGTGTGGGGGGTTTTTTTTTAGATATATTGTGTATGTTTTGACATTTTTTACTTATATATATATATATATATATGTGTGTGTGTGTCTATAGTAGTGGATAAATAATTCACAGTAAATCCCCACTTTGCTGTGAAGAAAGAATGTGGATTATAGTTGTATTTCTCAGCGTGCTCCCCTACTTCCCTCCACCAGAGACACAGTTAGAGCAGCTCATTGCTCTGGCTTTTGTTTGCTTTATGAATAGGCTAATTAATTTGATTACTTATTAATCATTAGTGAGACCATTGTTTTTGTTTCTACTCCTGTATTGTTTTGGTAGGCTTTGTTTTTTTACCCCATCAAATGTTAAATAAGTCTCCCGGAGCTTGTTTGGAATAGGGGATTGGTTAAGATGTTCATAGCGCTTGGGATGTTTAGAATTACTAATAAATTCCAAATCACAGACTTCCTAGCACTATCGATGAGATTAATCTTTGGGGTGTTCTGTCTTGTCATAAAGAATAAAACATATTAGTATCTTTTGGTTTATAGAAGAGATGTGCATGGAGTCTAAACATTTTTGTCCAAGTCAACTCTCAAGACTCCCCAGCAGTTCAGATTTAATATGTTTATGGCTTTAAAATTCACTGCTAATGAATCCCCCATTTAGTAGTCACTGAGTGTATGCCAGCTTAGCCATTATGACTACATTAAAGGATAATTCTGATTTACAAATGGGATCTTATTTTGTGGTTTTGCCATATCTTTTATCAGTTATGATGGTGTTATTTTTAATATAACTGCTGAATGCAGCATCTCTGAAACAATATCCTACCGGGTAAGAAACACAAGCAGTCACATGATCCTACAGGATAATCTTATTTTGAAGAGAAAGTTGAGAAGTTGAGAGTTGAAAAGTACAATTTTCAACCTGTCTGTTGTAAACAATCGCCATAGTTTACACACAAACAACTGGTTTACTGTACGTGCCGTATGCATAAACAAAATTGCAAACAACCCGTCTCAACTGCAGAGCTCAAAAAATGCCTTATTGAGTACAAGGTTGTAAGCAACAGAAGCAATGGACAAAAATACCAGAATCAGAACTGTAGGGAACCAGGTTTCTCCTTTCAACTTCTGCTGACTTTATTCTTTAATTATTAATCTGTTATCACCAAGCAGATGCTGTTATTAAATATAATAAGAGTGAATCATCTTTTTTAATGAGTGCAAGAAGCTGGAGAATTTAATTAACATTTGGTCATATGGAAGCCCTATAAAAAATAGAACAATAAGTCAGCAATATCAGTGGTACCATTTGATAAACATCAAATGAAAGACACAACTTTGAAAAGTGAATGGTTCCAGCAGACCAAACTAAACAATCTCAGAACACCATCTGTCAGAAAATGAACTTTGTGTTGGAAAGATGACACTAGATATCACTGTTTAAACACAGTTTAATTGCACCATTTTCCCCCCCCAAATAATTAAAAAAAAGATTTAAATACCAGGCTTAATTGTGGGACATACGATAAATGAGAACAGGAAATTATTTGTGGGATTTTAACTTTCATGGTAAAATCCTACTATGGATTTACAGCTATACATCTGAGAATGAAATGAATGAGGATACAGTCATAAATGAGTTAAATGTAAATAAATAAATAAATAAAAACTGTTAAATAAATACAGCATCTGTGTGAAGCTTGTAAATGCGTATCTTCTACCTTAACTACAATGATTTTTTCTTTACACCACACTTGTTCAAAGTCAGACTAACACCTGTTCCCAGTTGTGCATCTGTCACGTAATCCTTTCATTCCTCACATTTCTCTAAACGGCTGGTGCAGCAGCCAAACACTTGCACCAGGAACGGGCTGACATCTATTCCACCATCTCCTATATTTAGCACACTTACATTATGTATTTTTTTTCCCTTTTTCTGAAGAAGTGTGAACAGTTGAACACCTTGTTGCATCATCCCACAGTGCTCTGCCAGAAGCTCCTCTGCCTGCCTCGCTGTGCTCGCTGCACTGCGTGTTCCACAGTGGGCTAAAACAGAGAAACATAGCGACTTTGATACACAACTGCTCACCACCTTCAATTAACACACACACAAAAAAATGGAGGTAATGGAAGCGAACGATGCTGTTTCGTCATCAGAAGGATGATTCTTGTTTATGACAACTTTGATCTCACTTTTGTAGTTTGGGCTGTAATTCTTGTAAAATAAAATAACATTACGCTTCAGATCAGAATTTAAATGCACAATCTTGATAATACGGCGAGCTAAATGTCCTGATTATCCGCAGCAATGTCACTGTGTCTTTCAAAAACCCCTAGATCTGCACTAATCATGATCCATTTTGATAGATAAACTAGTTAACTACCACGTAGTAATATGTAGGCTCCAAATCCAAACAGAGATGCCCTCTCAGACTCAAATCTCCTCCAGAGCCGCTCTGACGGAACATGACTAGACATTATCACCTCACCATTATCATCAGGAACATAATGAGCACAGGTGATGTGTATTTTTGATTCTTATCATTTTTGAACTATCAAGGTTTCGCTGAAATGCGTACATTTTGTACGCTTCCTCCTTCCAGACTATTCACACAGTCCGTTCTTTTGGATTGTTCGTAATGCTGAAAAATGAAACATTTAGTACAGAAAGTGGCAGATTTTTTTTCCTCCTACAGCTTAACATATTTTGTTTTTTGGAGCTATTCATTTCCCCTCTCCAGCCTGACCAGAGGTTTGGTCCTAAGAGAAGCCCACAGCTGCTTCCCAGTACACACTGTACACTGTGGGTTTGTAAAGATGTACCGTTTGTGGTGACTTGACAAAGTGTATTTCTGAGTTGTATGCCAAATATATGTGTAATATTTACGGAATGTTTTATCTCAGTTTCTTCAAGATGTAGTAAAAGTCCCCTTATGGCTTCGTCTTGGACTATTTTTCAATGTTACAACTCTAAGCCTCAATCCATACACAACACTCAAAAGGGTTTTAAAACGAACACAGTGGCCAGACTCCACTATTCAGCGCTGCCCTTGTTTTAAGGTTGCTGTGGCCTCTTGGCTTCCCTGATGAGCCTCCCTGTTGCACCATCATCCATCTTAGACAGACACTCTGATCTAGGTGAGGTCCTGGAGGTGACACTTTTCCTCCACCTTTTTGATTGTGATGCTCACTATGTCCCAAGGTTTATTCGTGGTTTGTAGAATCTTTTTTAATCTTTCTTCTAATTGCAAACCTTCAACAGAAGGGTAATAAAATGTGTGGTTGCCTGCATGCTGATGCTCAGCAATATGCTGACTATAATTCTAATCAGAATTGGTTGTTGTCAGCTAAAACAAGAGGCTTTCTACATGCTTTGGAATATGATTAGAAATCCTGAGCAACTTCATGCAGTGTCTCTTTTAAAACTAATTTTGAATTTATAAGTTTCAGCTATAATCTGCAGTTTGTCTACTATGAACATTTAGACATTTTAGTTTTATTAAATATAAAGCTAAATGGACACAAACTGTATCCAATAATCAACCACATGATTTAAACTACCTGCTTAATGCTGCTTAGGTTCAGCAGGTAGGTTACATCCACATGAATACCAGGACCAAAGGTTTCCCAGCAGAAGATTGCATTGTAATGAGATGATCAGTTTCATTCACTTCATCTGGCAGTGGCTCTAATCTTGCGGCTGATGAATTTCCACCCTGTTTATGCTCCATCAGATTACAGATATATTAAGAGCAAAATCATGTCTCTTTCTCCACTGCAGAGCTAAAGTATAGTTTTTTCTTTTTCCCCTTGGATGTCAGGCTTTTTGGTTCTGCCCTTAAGGGCAAATGGACACAAAACATCAACCACACAGTAACTGAATTTTCTGCAAGAATACAAAGTCCAAAAGATGTAACAGGCGCAAACAGTGTTGATGCCACCATGACACTCACTTCACAAACCTTTCTTTATTTTTTCTGGTCAAGAATGACTTCCTGTCTGCTCGTCGTTTTCTGTTGGTCGTTTAAAAAGTGAGAATCAGATACATTTCATCACTGGGTTTTTCTGTATTTCTGTGGCATCCCTGTGGTCTTAAGGACATTGGCGCATCATTCTGTCTCACCATTACAAAAGCCCATTTAAAGAGGGACCTTGATTTTCCCTTCAGCACTCAAACTTAATCTGAATTCAGAGGCTTCAATATGCTTCCCGCTGATGACATAATGCCCACCAACTTATTGTCATCTGTTTGGAAGCTTTTATTTAACAGTCTAGTCATATTCAGTAACTGCTTAAGTAACAAGGTTAACAATGTCAATCAGCGCAACCCAGTTCTGCTGCTTGATGCTGTTTATTTAATACCTAGTTCCTGACAAGCGCAGCCAACAATGTCAAAAATACATGGCTACAGCACCTGGTAGCAGACTCATTTTTCAGACAGGGTGTTGTTACTGCTGTCTTTCACCCTGGTAAGTTCACTTCTGAGTTTTGTGTTGGTGTTTATTGTAATCAAAATAAGTCGAGAGTGAGTCTACAGCTGTTTCTTCAGCCTGGGAGTGAGCTGCCAACAGCAGGCTGGACTGTAGTCGGTCTGCTGCTCTGTCTGGGCCAGTCGTCGACATGTATATACACGACGCAGAGCAACACAGCGTCTCTCAGAGCGACAGCTGAGCTGTGACAGTCACTGTGGTTGAGACAGCGAGAAAAGCATCCACTGATGATGAAGAAACAGCCTGTTCGAAAAATAAGTGGACTCTGTTCAAAGACGACAGCTGCATTCACTTTGTTTATTCAAGGTTCACAATATTGTCAGGACACAGGACTCATTTCTCTCACATGAAGAAGTAAACATGTCGTGCCATGCAATGCCAGTTGGCATTCCTCTGTTGTGCTAATAAGTGATAACACCTTTGCAGAAAATGTGAGAGTGAGGTTGGCACGTACATGCTGTGATTGTAGTGCTGAACCACAAATCATATCTTTGTATTTTTAGGCTAAATGGTAATACAGAATATGCGTCTTGGTGTTTTTTGTTTTTTTTTAAACTGGGTTAAATGTTCAGCACTTTTATGTTAACATTTATTATTAAAATCCAAAATAAGTTAGTAGGACATATTTAAAAGCAATCAGTTTCTCAGTCGGTAGAGTTTAATTTTATCATGACTGTATGACCGCTAGTTTTGGTGCTATTTTACTCAGATACTGGGTGTTGTATCTGAGCTGCTGCTGTCCCCGCCTCTCCAGGAAGAAGACTCTCTTTGTGTCTCTGATTGACAGCGCTGACACCGGGAGATCGGAATTTTCTATCAAACCTCCTCTCTGAGCAATCATATTTCATGGACATATCATCAAATTCACATCACAGCTGTTGTTTTTAACTCATGTGTACAGTGAGTTTGCTCATTTTGTTTTCTGACAAAAAAAAAAAAAAAAAACTATAATCATTTGCATGAGAACAGCTTCATTGGGAAATCAGTTGTATTAAAATGCAGTTTATGTGCAGACAGAGAGTAGGGGAAACCCAAACAGATGTTATCACTAGTTGAGTTTAGGTTGCACTGAAGCACAACCAGCAACAAGAAAACAGTAACTCACACAGTCATTTTTTTATTGGTTTCAAAATCAGTCCTAAAGTTTCCACCATCTCTAAATCGCCCTCAGCTTTACAATCTCCACATAGCTCTGACCTGTGGGCATATGATTAAAGCTAATGGTTATGATTGTCAAATGAGCTGTACAATGCGCCAACTGCCTGTGGTTCTCAGACTTTTTCTGTCAGGCCCCCCTTCAGCAAAAACTTTCGGGCGCCCTCGCCTTGAACAGCCATGACATGAGCCAAGTTTAAATTTATTGAAATCAAATAAATATCATGAGCAGTCAAATTGTGCAACAACTTAACAACATGCTCAGCGAGTAAACATAACAATCCATAAATCTGTGTTCTCCTTCAAAAGCAGGAAAAAATCCCTTTGCTAGAACCACAACACTTAAGATTAGAACATAGCACATACATACCAATACAGTTCAATACACACTTGAATACAAAAATATAGAAAAATCTTGTGAAATTGTGCAATAACTTTGCAATCAGTGCAAAAAAAAAATTAAGAAAATGCAGATATTTGACCAAAGAACAACATGAACAAGCCAATGTGTAACAGCATTAGTAGCTGCAATGAGCCTGTTCACTTTTTCAAAACGGTGTTGCAGGCTCGATACGTCCATTCTCAAGTCATGTGCAATGTTGAGCTTGGATCTGTACTGACATAAAACACACAGGGGTCTCTCCTCAACTCCCACCACATTTGCTGTGAAGCCAAGAGCAAGATAAGCCTCGTCATATTTTCTTGACTTTTCTTGAGTGTTTTCTTGAGGTTGTATCTTGTTAGTCTCCTGTTTGCCTGTTTTCCTTTTCATCCCAGTCAAATACTTCTCCATTCTGTGCAACTACTGACAGATAACCACCGTGAGCAGAGCAGAATTAACCCAATTATCGGGGACGGTTACTTGGACAGCACAGTTTGTTTGTTGTTGTGCACCGCGAAAACAGGTCGATGTTAAACCAGTAGCTCAGCACATTAGTTCCATGTAGATGGATCTTTTCCTCCCTGTCGCTCACCTGGAAGCAGTGGGGAATGAGGGGGTAAGATCATACACATTTTGAGCTGCACAGCTATTGGTTAGTTAGGTGTGAGGAAACACCTTCTTACCAGCTAGTAAAACTGGGAGGCTATGTAGTTGTGTTTATACAACCACAAAACACAATAAAAATGTATTTTTCACCATGTAGGACCTTTAAGTTTACATAGACCTTCAAACTCTGGCATATTATTTATTGTTCAACTGTCCTCGCTACGTTGCAGGAAACCTAGATGCAAACAAAGAGGAAGAGTGGGAACAGGGTCGCAGGGAAAGTACGAGGGGCTGGTACGACTTTACAAAAGAAATGGGTTATGTAAAGTAACATTCAACTATATCAAAATAAACAACAATTTTTTTATTCTATATGTAATTTAAAAATCTTTTGATACATCTTTAAAAAATTAAAAATAAATAAATATACGTCAAATATACTTGCAAGATGTTATTTCGTAGGATTCTAATTTAAATTAATTATATTTACTTAACTTTAACAACTTTATTTTCTAGACCGATAAGCAAAAAAATCTAGTATATTTTTGTTTAAATGTTGTTGTTTTTTGTTTTATTTTTTACATATATTCATGTAAATGTAACGAGTTATATTTTTTACTTTTACTGATGGATGTTCTAAAAATAAAGATTGAAAAAATGAGACACATCAAGATCCATATAAAAGTGCCGTTTGATCATATCAAAGGAATCTAAATCGAAGTCAAATGGTGAGAAACTGCGAGATTCCAATCCTCAGCGCCCTCAATCACATGGGACAGACGGTGCCTCTGCTGAAGCCGCTGACAAGATATTGGTCAGAATTGATCAGACAGACACACGATGTGACTACTTAACATTCCCTTGCAGTCAGAAATCCCCTAATTGCATTGATGCTGTTTTCTCACATAGAACATGAGGCTGGCATTTAAAGCCACCAGAGACACAAGTGAAACCCAGGGGATTGCTTTAATACCGATTCTTTTCAGATTCAGTGCCCAGAAATAACTAAATATGACACAAGCATATTAACAACATCTAGGCTACCTTTTTAAAATAATTATTATTCACATTTGAATCTACACAACAGAAAGCATGAAAGGTGCGAGCAGCATTTTTGTCTAGTGCATTGAAAAAACCTTTCACAAAAACGCCTTCTATTCTTCTCTTGTAGCAGGAACATGGCCCTCATTTAATTACATTATTAACACTTCAGTGTCAGGCTGTCTCAGGGTAGCTTCCACCATGTGTAAGTTATGTCAGCACAGTCTTGACTGGGGCCTGTATGCACTGCATGCAGCAGCATCTCAGCCAGAGGCAGTTTCCATGGGAGGATGGCTTCCCAGATCTCTTCATCATCTAGAGGCTGCTAGACGTGTGTGTAATGGTCTCTCTCATGCCTCACTGCAGACTGTCTTCAGTCTGAGAAAACTACATACAGATGTGGATGGCGGGAGGGTTGACAAACGCTCTTCCACAATTCCCGACTGGTCTGGTGGCCTTTTCACAAATAGACGCCCAGGCAGCACACACAGGTTGGAAGCCCTTAAGCAACAAACACACAGCGCCCGCATTGCAAAGTCGCGCACGCGCGCGTACATGCATGCTGGAGCACGTGCACAAAGGGGGAAAACACACAGGCAGGGTTTGTTTGCAGTTTCTCTGCTCTGTTTGGCATTTGTCGACTTCAGTGTCAGGCTGACAATCACTATAGGTCAAACCAAATTGCTTGTTGTCCAAGGTGTCTTGAAAACAAGCCTGCCTAAATAATTACTCACTCAACTCACTCCAGCAGTGTCAGGACAAACACTGGGTCTTTTTATGTTTAGAGAGTGTATAATATGTCCACTTTCATGAATTTCAAATGTCCCTGGGAAAGGAGAAAAAAAAACAAAAACATGCCACATACCAGGATCTGACTTCTCTCTTCGCCGTGGTCAATCTAACATTACAGCATCTTGACAATCGATCTGTGCTGCCCAGCCAAGCTGCTTGATAAGAAGTGCTCAGACTTCCCATAGACAGCTGATTATGTTTTGTGGCCGCAGCCTGCCTTCTCGCTGCCTGACACCAGTCTATTACAGCAGTCATCAGTAGGCAGCTGTAATCACCTGTATAGGTGTTGTGGGAATGATAAGGATGAAAGGAGCATAGCTGAGCCACCGAAGGCTGGCCCTGACCATCAAAGATCAATACATCATCTTGTCCAATAACAAACTACATCGACCTTTCGTCTGTCAACAGTTATATTAGGGAAGGGTGTGATATGGTGCTTTCATGATCAATTGACATCTGTGAGCCACATATAAAGCATTTGATATCATATGTTTAACATATAAAAGCACACTGCATTTGTCTTTTAGGTTCTTTTTCTTTCTTAAGTAATACACAGACAATATGACAGTCATGTAGTTTACTGATCTGTAAATCTGGCCATGAAAATATTTAATCAAGCCTTTGCAGGTCAATATCAAATCGATACACTTCCACTTTTTGTTCACAGCCAGATTAGCACATGCCAAAGATCACCATAGCTACAGGCAGGGTACAGACACACTCTGGCCGGTGCATTTCATTTGCATTCAATCCAGCACCCGTCTAAAGCTGGAAAACATCCAAATATAATACGTGAAATGTCTTTACTCTTCTGGCTATAATCTGTTTTTAAACACTCAATGCAGACCAGGGTGAAATAGAAAGCCTTCTTTACCAACAATTGCTTATTTTCATTATCAATAAATTTGGAAATTGATTTCTGGTAACATCAGATTCATGCTGTAGCAATTTTACAGCAATCAACAGTCCGAATCCCAGAAATATTCATTATGCAATCATGTAATCCTAACAGCCAGGTTTAAGGTGTTAAAACCAGTGACTCTTTAGCATCTGTGCTTATGGGACACAAATTATTGATCAGTTTTAGAAATAGCTAATCAGCTAATCAGTGTTCTAATTGTTTCATTTAAATCTCCCAAAAGGGATTGCTTAAAAAAAAAACGGAAAAAAAACACAAAGAAAGTTCCCAAAAAGTTCAGCTCACCTCAGTAGTCCAGCCACATGTGAAACCACTACATCATGGTTTTGTAGGGTAATGCATTTACTACACTATTAAAACTTAAAACATTCATTTTTGAAGCTGCTGCTTTGTTGGATATCAATAATGTATGATGTTCAGAGCATTTCAAGATAAAGTGTTTTAGTTTATGCTTCAAAAAAAAGAAAAAAGCCCACTTTCCTGCTCCCTGTTTTGTCTAGTTTTACCTAATTTTGCAGGTTTTCTGTGTTTGGCACATGTATTGTGGATGGAGAGAGGAAACAAGAGTGAGAGGAAAAGTGCATTATGTTCGCTGTAAATTTGGAAAAGAGGGTAGAAAACAATGATGTACTCTGCTGCGCCTGGTTGCTCAGATTACAAAAAAAAAAAAAAAAAAAGGTACATGATGTATTAAGAGCTCGACAGGAATCCTGTGCTAACCAACAATTTTTTTCATCATCCAATAATCAGCCTATTATTTTAGTAATTAAAGCCAGAGCACACAGGATCTCAGAAACAGCCAGAGTAAGCTAGACTGTGAAAGCATACAACAGAAAAAGTGCACCCACCTCCCTTCAGGGCTCTCTGAACTAACCCACAAGAGTTGGTTGAATTGGCGAGGAGAGGTGTGTCTCACATCTACATCACATTTAAAAACTCACAGGCTACATCCCCACTTTTGCAAAAGCAAACGTCCCATTCAAAGCCAACATAAACTAGCACATGCCAACAGATGATGCTCGCTAGGCTACGATGTCGAAAGGCAGTGAAAGGACCATATAAATATACCCTGATTAAACCGGAGGAGGATGGAGACCACACAGTGCACTGAGAGACAATCCAGATTAACGGTGATAAATTGGGAAGCTTAGCAGTGAAAGATGTTGTAGGTTTCGGTGGAACTGTAAAATGTGCATGCCATTCTCATGTAGTCTTAATTCAAGCCGATGCCTATGCCCCTCTGTTGCATGAGACGAAGCTCAAAACAAAAAACTACTTTTTACTTGCAATTTGCATTATAAAATGAATGTAGACAACCCACTGCCACAAATATGCTTTGATTAGTTCCAACAATATGTTTCAGCTATGTTTTTCACAGGCAATCAGCGGCAGATGTGCAAAAACGTTATCTATGGACAGACTGAATTATCTATCGCAGCTGTAGTAAACAGAGAAATTAGTATGTCAGCTTCTTCCTTTGGAATTCTCCATTAGATGATCGCAGCTGTCAAGAAAAATGATCTTGAGTCCTGAGGGGCTGAAAGAAATCCTGACACTGTTCGTATTTACATGAAGCGATGAGTGATTCATTTTTCATGTCTGCTTATTCCTATCATGGCTTTTATAAGAGAAAGAGTGGGAATTGAGCATAAGGCAGCAAAAGAAAGAGAGGAAAAAAAACAAAAATACTGACACGCTCACACCTGTAGGCAATTCAGAGTCTCTTAACTAACCCGACCTACATGTCTGTGGACAGCGGGAGGAAAGTGGAGCAGCAGCAAGCAGCTCACAGCAGCATGAGGTGAACATACAGAAAAACACAGAGATGAGAAAGCAGATATTCACACAGTACAACACATGAAAAGTCAGTTGTCTTTGTCTGGAAATGAAGTCAACAAATCCTCATATTTATGTTTACAAGACTACAATTTGTCATCATAGTATAAAAGTCTTACAAGTAAAAGTAGTACAGAGGTTATCAGACTAGTCTTTTTTTTTTTTTTTTCAAATTTACTGAATAAATTAATTCATGGATGCTGATAAACACACAAAGAGTTTTCTGCTGATCAGTAAACAGAAAGTCACAGCTCTACAGTGTGATACCTCGGAGCATTGACACTCTTATTAGAGAAGCTCAGGGTACAAAACACTCAGCAAGCAGCTTCTTATTTTAAGTTCTCGCTGAATATCGTTACTAAAATGATAAACAGCAGGTGCTATTCTCTGTTGCTGACTGTTGTTAATTCCATGACTTTATCAGCTGACAAACTTTGCGGTTGTTGGGTTCGTATCTCCGTCTCAGCGTGGGCCGAGTGTTTCTGTACTTCCACAGACTTCTATAGAGTCAGAAGTCTCTTCTAGTAAAACCATCAGCTCATCGTGTCACATCAGTCTTGGCAGTGAGAGTCATACAAATTAATTAAGCTGATCAACAGTTTGTCTCATTTTTGGGTTCTAGCTAATTATAACCACTACTTTAGTAGTTAACATAAATAAGTTCAAATAAGTAGGTTACACCTGCACTCTTGCCTCCTTTTTGGAAATGAGAGTAATTAGACAAACACTGTCGATGTGTGCTTACAGTGTGTGTTGCCGCTGTCAGTTTCTTTCTCTGTGTAATCTGAAAAGCCAAGTTTGTTTTTTAACTGAAGCATCAGAAACCTTTCTTGCATACGTTCAAGAGTTTTTCCGCCGTAGACTTCACTGTAATCCTTGCTGTAGCTACTCTGTCTCCACTGGTCTGGTTTCTCCTCAACTAAACTGCATGGGAACAGTTTAGTTGTTCTGTTTGTTCTTGTTATGGTGGTGGTTGGCATAAACTAGTGGCCAGACTGTCACCCAGAAGGCCAGAGCTCATGTCCCATGATGGATGAAAGACCCTCAGTCTCAGAATGAAGTTTTCGTTAGCTTTCGTTTTCGCTTAGGCTTAGGCACAGTAACTATGTGGTGAAGAACAGCAAAATATCACCTGTTGTTGGAAAGTTTTACATGTTAGAAGCTTGGTATAGATTTGCCACCAAAATTACTTGGTTCAGGTTAGGAAAAACGTCATGGTTTCAGCTAGAACATAACCCTTTTATCAGGTTTGATGCGTTTCCTCCATTTTCTGGGTTACAAGGGTGACAAGTCCCGCTCATTCTAATATATGATTATTTCACTGACAGAGAGCAACAATGATGCAGGAAAATACAAACAAAACATTGAATAAAAACGTATTTATGGTACTTTACAAACTTAATTCATCCGAAAAAGTATTTTCTTCAAAACATAAATGGGAATGCAGTATAGGTGTATAAGAATGTCATTTTGTGAAGACTGGGTTCCTCCTTTCTAACAAATCATCACGAGTGGATGTAAAACTGAATTCCTACTGGTGCACCAGCGCAGGAGTATCGTCACTAGTAATGGGTACCACAATGTCGTGTTACACAGGCCCCAGGGCAAAATTATTAAAGATCAAAGAATCAATAAGCTTCGACATTATCGGTCCTGCTCTCAGTACTGCAGAAATTAAGAAAATCGATTTCCTATTTAATATTGCCACATAAACATTAGCTTTTTCCAATCCAGAGCTCCACAGCAGTTGTCTTTCTCACACACTGCAGCACCAAGCAGCATGCACAGACTCACTGGTGACAATGCCAAAGACAACTAAACACTCAAAAGTGTTCATGTCACTAGAGTTGTTGTCACATGCTTGTTTTCCATTGAAGAGCAGAAACACAATCAATCTGTCAACACATCCAGCGAAGGTGCACGGATCACATACAGGCAGAAAAAATGTTCCATTTTCAACTAAATAGCAAACAGTTTACCTCTTGCTGCCTCAAGGATTATGCAGACTAGCAGCCTGAAATCACCACTCTGAATTACACGAACATGGCTCCATGAATAAAAATAACCATTAACCAGCTGATTGTTTAACTGTGGATGATTCATTCAGTGGGAATTGGTCAGAAATTCACATTTTCAGTTTAAGAGCCGGGGCAGACATAAATATTTGGGTGCAGCATGCAAACTCTTTCTTCATTTTCACTCTTTCTCTAACTTAATGCTGTTGTTGGCAGAAGGAGTACTTAAAAACTGCATAATAGAAAAAAATTGTCAAAGGAAAAATCCTGTATTCAATTATTTACCCAAAAATGACGAGTAAAAGAGGAAATTTAAAAAAAAAAAAAAAAAAAAGGGAAGAAGGCAAAGCTTATTCTTTGAATTTTTTGTGTTTTTCCTCTTAGGAAAATAACAAAAAGAACGAATAAGAGCGCCATTAAAGTACCGGATCGATGAGCAGCTCTGGAAAGCAGCTGCACTGGTAAAATCAAGACGATATTCCTCCCTAGTTGCAACAGACAAAAGATTTAAATATCCAATGTACTGCGAAATACAACAGAGACGTACCTGGTGCTGATCAGCATTGTGTGAATACATTTGAGAAGAGCTTGAGTGTCACGGATGTTCATTCTGTAAATGTACCACATTGCAGCTTTAAAGGGTTCAGATTAAATAAGCACATTATATACTGGATTCAGATTGGATAAAAGACTAGAACCCAAAACCTAAGGTTAAGAGAACGTAGCAGACTGTAGGCTGTCTCGAAAGGGTACATTTATCACACCATTAAGCATTCTTGTCCTTTATACTTCTTTTCTTGACACATTCAGACATTCATGTTTTTTGCCTCTCTTTGGCTTTATTATTTCAGTTTCGGGACTCCAAACAAAGAAGTGAACTCTGTATTTATAAAGGAACTTAAGGAAGAAATGTACATGAGCTTTTTGGGGGTTTTTTTTTCATTTGCTGTGAAGCTATAAGAGTCTATGACTCCGCCAACTTCTCTGGATCAACCGGATTGTAATTTGTTCGGTTCTTGATTCAAGTATTTTGAGTAAATCGTCAAACTAGACTCCCAGAATCAGAAAGGGAATCTTAAAGTGATTTTATAGCTCCAGTGTGCTCTGAAATCTGCTGTGGACACTTTGTGCGATTTTTTTACGTGTTCACCATTTCTGTGCATAATGAGTTTTACAGCTGACGGATTGCAAAGAAAAATGTTAACAAAAAATTCTGACTTGAGTGTATCTCCTGAAGAGATGAAAGTAAACCACTGACAGCTATTTTATTCAGCAAATCACGTCTGCTAGAGTTGTGGCTGATAGCGCCTAAGATACGAGGACGTGCAGAGTTTTCAATTTACATTTCATATTATAAAAACCCCATAAAAGTAAAATGTTCAATTGTTAATTATTGTGAAATAGGTCGTTGCTCCAGCAGGGGGGCATTCACTAAAAAAAAATCCTGTCATATTCCATCTATCATATGTTGTTTTCCCTTTTTAGTAAACCCTCTAACAACTATTTGTTTTGTTAACCCCAAAATTGAGGAAACTAGTGAGCTGGGAACAAATAATCAGGCCACCAAACCATCTGAGAAGTAATGCATGGAAGCAATTTTCTCATTTGGCACCACACGTGAAAAAATTGTCGAGAAAAGGTGGCTTTTTGCTGCTTTTCAAAAATGAAACGACTCGATCGCAGTGACACAACAACCATGCAGTTAGTATCCTGATAATCAGATTGAAGTGCAGCTGAACTGGGCCGACGAGTTTAAAATTGGGCTGCATGCAGTACATGGTAGTCACAATTTGCTTCCATTCAGTGGTTTACTAAAAGCAACTCAAATTAACGCCATGGCTGTCACTTCTTTTTAAAAAAATCTACATTAGTGGATTCTGTGTTGTACAAACTTGCACTTCTGCTGACAGTATATTGAACCATTGCAGACAGTTTTGTTTGTTTTCATGTTTCGGCAGAAACGTGTGTCCATTAGATTGGAGATTTTTTCTTGATACAACTGAACAGAAACAAACAGCCTGCAATACACACGTGCACCCTTGTGTTCAAACACGCCCACCCACGAGCACACGGACAAACACAAGGGCGGCTGGCATGTAAAGAAAACTGACAGATGGTAGAAGGTCTGGATCTGGATTCTGAATGGACGACTGTCAGCTCTTGAAGATACGGAAATGTCGTTATGTCTCATTTGCATGGAAAATCACTCAGTCGTACTTGCTGAGATGAGATCATAACTAAGGCAAAATATAATTATAGAGGAAAAAACAATATAATTACACGGGAAGACACAACATGTAGCTCACAGAAATCCTACAGAGCAGGCCAACACCTGCCTCCAGTAATTTCTTTCGTGCGAGAAAAACACACAGGGAGGAGAAGCGAAAACATCATTACAAAAGATCACAAGCAATGAAATCAAAAATTGTTCCGGATTTACGAAATCATTTAAATCACTTCTTTGGGAAAACCTCATCCCCATACATGCGTCTGTGTTCAGATAAAATGCCTGTCTGGCCTAGAGTCTTGTCAGAACTTTCTTTTCTCAGATGAATGAGTCACCGTGGATCAATGCTTACTCATGCAGCAGCAAAATAAGAAAAATGGAGAAATCAAGCAACAATAAAGGCAGGGTGATATTTTCTTGAGTGCAAAGGCTACACATGGGTTGTATTTTATTTGTATATCTCTCACGTTATTTTTTTTAGTTTAGGCCTTGATTCGGAAATCATCTTTTTGCTTATTGACTTTCTTTCATAAAGCTTATTTTTTTTTTTCTTCAAATGTACAGGACATAATAGCAGTCTTAAGATTAGAATATGCCCAGAATATATATTACTGAAAAAAATATAAAAACTTCTAAATGCACACCAATCAGCCACAACATTAAAAACGGTTGCAGAGCATTGTGCAAAGACCCCCTCGTGGCGCCAAAGCAGCCGTGACCCGTCGGACCTTTCGGCGGGGACCTGTGGTTTCTGACGCAGGAAAGTTGGCAGCACATCCTTTGGGTCCTGCGGGCTGTGGGGTTGGGATTGAGTAGAACAGGCTCATTTCAGCACATGCAGATGCTCAGTTAGCTTGGGATCTGGGGAGTTTGGAGGCCGGGTCAACACCTTGGGCTCTTTGTCGTGTTTGTTGAGCCGTTACTGAGCAGTTTTTGCGCTGTGGCAGGGAGCATTGCTGGGGAAGGCCGCTGCTGTCGGGAACCTTTGCCATGGGAGGGGGAGTGCGCTTGATCTGCGACAGTGTTTGTGTGGGTGGTATAGGTGAAAGCAAAAACGACATGAATGCAAGGACCCAAGGTCACCGAGCAGAACGCGGCAATGGAGCAAGATGGTCAATGTCATTCATTTCACCTTTAAGTGATTTTACTATTGTAGCTCACGAGTATGTGCTGCTATTATGATATAATGCCTTTACTATTTCCCCACGTAACTATATATTTAGATCACATTTGACATTTGTCGTGCATTTAAAATCAAAAATACATCAACTTATCAGAAAATGTATTTAGCATAGTATAAATGTCTGTAATCCATACCAACAAATATTTTGCACATATTCTTTCTTAGGGTCCAGTGGACCCTGAAACCCCTTCTGTGTGGCAACATGAAAGTCCTGAACAGGGTTAAACAAGATCAAGAAATGAAAAATCTCTTTTGTAGCGCAGTGCTTTGATTTAAGGGGTTACGAGGCACAAAGTTTACCAAAAACCTCCTGTACTCGGTTATAGCTTTGAATAATTTGGCCAGAGAAATGTTTCTTCTTAACACTGTGATGTCACAGTGAAGTTGACCTTTGGCGTTTTGGATATTAAATGTCATCAGTTTAGCATTTTATCTAATAGACATTTGTGTGAAATTTTGTCGTCACTCTAGCTTATGAATTCTTGACTTGTGGCCCTAAACATGTTTTGTGAGGTCACGGTGACCTTTGACTAACAAATTCTAATCAGTTCCTTCCCAAGTGCAAGAGCATATTTGTGCCAAATTTGGAGAAATTTTCCTCAAGGTGTTCCTGAGATATCACACTCACATGAATGGGATGAACCAACCAACAACACCATTCTTCCAGTCACAGCTGTTGCCTGCATGGAGGCATAAAGATCTGGGCTGTTCTGTGAAAAGCTGAAATTTTGAGGGGGTCTGATTTATGATTTGGCCAAATCAGGACGAAAAACTCTTTCCACCAAATGCCCCCCTCATGTATTGAGGCTGACAGAGTCTTGCACTGTGGGTGCAGGCAGCAGGTGCATGAGCAGAATAAAATGACATGGATGATGCCGAAGCCGCTCTGGTGGTCAGAGAACAACGGGTTACTGAGTTCAATAATCTCTGGGTGATCAAAACCAAAAACTGAAACGGATCAATTATTACCATGTGTATATTAGAATATCAAAGAAAGGAGAAAGAAGGCGATGGCTTAATAGGGGCACAATCAGACAGTCAGCACTTTGTTAATGGAGTATTTGGAGGAGAGACAGGGCAGAGGACGGGAGCGAGAAAAAACATGGCGTAGGAAAATACAGAAAATGGAACAATATCACCTCCCTGAACTGAGCAGGATTATTATGTGCAGCTCCCACAATGACTTACAGTACTCTGGCCAAAATGGCTCTCATTTTAAAATTACAAAGTAACAAAGCCCTATACTGTCTTTCCATTTGTGTTGCAGTGTCCCCTTTTGAATCAAAAATGACACAGTCCAGTTTTCTAATAAAGAATGTAATATATTCTCATTTGAAATACACTTACACTGAAACCTATGAGTAAATCTAATAATGTTTTTTCAAAGCTTGACATGAAATGTGCCTTTTCGTCGCTGCAATATGTATCTGCAGCAGCATCACATAAATTCCACAGTATATAACAAATTAACTTCGCTCACAATTCTGACTCAGGTTTAAACATGTCGCATGAAACTGAAGTCCATGTAAAGCAAGTAAATAAAAAATGTTCTTCGTAGCTCCATTTTGAAGCAGTCAGTGTGAGCAATCATCTTGTCACCGGCTCACTGAATGAGTGGGCTTGGTTCAAGTGAGATGCCTCGATGGGCTGATACTAGTTAATCTTGATTTAGCTGTCATTCCCACAAATGAGTTGCTAAATCAATTTTGGCACAGGGCCGTCATTCTGCTGTGTCAATGGAAGGTTTATGGGGGAATAAAAAAAAAACGTCAGAACAAGGTGAGACCAAGCATGAAATTTCATGACCCATATCTTTGTGTTTTAGGCATTCACCATACGGGGGTCACAGTAGGGTAAAAACTTCAAGAAATATATTGGATATTGAAGGATTGTCAGCCATACTGCAGAGGCCGAAAAGAGTGGGAAATGAAGAAACGCAATAAACAGGGAAAGTCATTTTCACCCGCACAGTGACAAAACCAAATCTTTACAAAATACACTCATTTTTGATTTGAAGGACTGTCAAACTTAAAATCCCTTTATTCATATGGAAATACACTGACAGAAACAAGACAATTCTCAAAGCTACTGTTCTGGGGAGTTTTTTTTTTTTTTTTTTAAACCTCTAATCTAATTCCGTCTGTGTCCAAATTCTAAATTAACACCAAAAGCAAGCCTTTAAATTTGCAGATTTGATTAAATTTTCTTTAGAAGCTCTTCACAGGTTATTGCTTCTTTCCAAATGAGTACAAGCCCAGTGGCTAAAAGATAAAATGCTGCTCAAATAATATGTTTTGAAAAGCTGGCAAGAATGAGATGGGTCTGACAGAAAATCTATTATGAAGCCAATGTTCATTAAGATATACTTTAAGAAACGGGCAGATAGCTCCTCAGCACAAAGGTTGTCCTTTAATTATAGTGTCAAAGACGAGCCAATACAGTTTTTTTCCCCCCTTCAAAACCTAAAAATCTGCTTTAAGATTCCTCACAGTTTTCTCACAGAGAGAAAAGAGTACGCACTTGTGGTTTTGTGGTATATTAACTGATCATAACATCAACAGATTTCTTTATTATTTTTTTTTACCAAACTGGTCTAAAGCTAAGACGTAAAGGATCAACTGGGGGGAAATAACCATTTATACACTAAAAGAGGTTGCAACAAAGCAGATGGTGAGCACCTTTGGGAAAGAGTGATGTGGGGGAGCTTTGACCACAAAACAGCTGCAGAATGGATCAGCTCGCTCATTCAAGGAACCGCGAAAGAGACGGCTGATAATGATATCTGCCATCCTCTTCACAGTTTGCCGTGCGACCGGGTTTCCGCTTTATACATGTACTTTGAATGAGATTGACACTGATAGCTTTTACCTTACAAGCTGTCATGTAATTGCATCTTTACTATGAGTGAGGTTTTTTTGTTTTTTTTTTTTTTCGAAGCGCACACACAAAACTGAGTCAAGGCAGCAAAAGAAATACAAGAAAAAGCAAAACATTAGCAACTACAGCCTGTGAATTAGATTTTGAAAGGGTGTGAACCATCCTTCTTTATTCCAAAAAATGTGCTTCTCCTCCTGCATCCCATCAAGCTGCTGCATGTTTGTAAAAAAAATAAATAAATAAATACAGTGATAATAAATCTGAGATGTTTTAGGTCATCGTGTTAAATCACAGTATTTTAAACAAGAGACAAAGTATTTATATTTGCTAATCTGCCTCACAATGTATTATTCAACGTGGGGGTTCATTATTTACATGCTTTTACTGGCTATGTTATCATGCACAAGTCCCACAATAATTCATGAGAAAATAAGGCTCAAAATGGCAGCTCAAGGCGATCTCTAATCAACTATTCATAATCTATGGAGCTCATCCTGTCCTGACCACAAAATATTATTTGCTTTACTTTTCGCTGACAGGTTGAAACAGTCAGCCCACGAGGGATCAGACCAATTAAACTGTCCAACATGAATTACAGAAACGCCACATGAGAGCCGTGTGGTAACACCACTTGTCTGGATCAAATGTGGAGAAAAAAAAAAAAAAGTTCACATAGATATTGATGTTTTGTTTTTGTCTCTGAGACCTCTGCAATCACTAAATGATTTACTTTTGTTGTGAAGATTTTCTTACGATGTACAGGTGCTAAACAGCAGCTCAGTAGGTCAGCTGCTGTGTCTCCAGGAAACAAGAGCGCGGACGAAGGGTAAGGGAAAGTGTCAGGATGAGTGGGATGCTGAGGGCCTGTGTGCTCTTGCATGAAAAATCATTTTCTTCTACTTTTGTTCCTCTAAATGGATCATTTCTTTACTCTTCTCTGGACCCTTTACTACTGAAACTAGCCACTCAGTGAACATGAGATGCTTCAGCCGGCCAGCAGTAAACTGTAATGTCAGAACAAGGAGCCAACAAAATGCTTTCCAGTGAGCATTAAAGGCTAGAACGCCGTGAGCTCCTTATTCCTGGGTCACCGCCTCTCTATTGTGCTACTCATGTGCACTAGAGAATACAGCAAATTAAATTTATAAAGAATACTTTTCGTTGACTGAACAAGAGCCAAACTTTCGCTGCAGTTGAGCCAAGAAGGAAACCCCCTTTCAGGACCTCCCGCCAAGCTAAATATGTAATCAGGAGCGACAGACCCGGTGGTGTAGTCTATGTTGTAGGTGATGTGTGTCAACTTTATGAACACATCTGCTACGCAAATGAATTATGTAATCATCTGACATCGCTTGTCTGTGATCATGATTTATCTTTTCCCCAAATGCTTGTCACGGCAGCTCCCACTTCTCAGCGAGCTACACTAAAATGTTCTTGAGCTGCGGCTCCTCGTCCCCATGTTACTGTTACATAAGTTTGGAGTAAAATATTCATCAAGCTGCTCTGGACCACATCTGTATTCAGCTGAGTGCTGAGGAAACACTTTTCTATAAACCTGCTAACTACACCAGGGTGGCTGCTGCTGCTGGTGGCTTTAAAGTGGTTCGTGTGCAAACGTGCTTGATTGCTTTTGTATATGGTTGTGTTTCTGTATGTGAAGCATTTGCATACATGGTGTGTGTGCAAGCATGCACTCATGTCTACATGTCGAAGAGTCCGCTTGTCTTGATCAGTATGCTGAGTCGGTACTTGTGCATGCATTGCCTTCATTTAAAGCAAACATTTATGTCTAGCTGCAGTCCTAGCAGATGTAGTTGTCCTTCTCGATGCATGCTAGATCATGCAGCAAATGATGTCTTGTTGGCGCGGGATATGTTATGAGCAGGCTGTAAAGTTAAAACCTTCCGGGGCCATAAGCAGGTCCATCAGGGCCAGGAGAACCAGCTGCTATACGGCTGACCTGAGGATCCCGAGGAAGTCATAACTCAAGACCCAGCCTGAATGACCACACACCACTCTCCATTAAAGGTTTACTGTTTAATCCATGTAACCGACCAGACTGCTTTACATCCCATCAGGAGCTCACTGTCTTTTTTTGACTGTTGTAATGACCGCTATTCAATTAGTGTAGATGTTGGCTGATCGGTCACTACCCTGGAAAGTGTTTGATTTTCAATAGTGCGACTCCAAGTGAAGATGAACCGGCAAAATCTCACCGTGTTGATATACTCGATCGCTGTCAGACTGGAGTGTCTTTCTTAACCTACAGCTGTCTAAATGTTAAAGGAAAAAAAAAAAAGAAGAAGAGGGGAATGCTAATATATACATTGAGGGTAACGAGAGATGAGATCAGAGAAGTACAGATTAAATATGCAAGGACAACGCTTACACGCATTAATGAAGAAGGAATGAACACTGTGCTAATGACGAAGGATGTGAGGCTTCCAAGTGAGAGTGGGATCAAGAACGCGCTGCAGGAGATGCTCATTACTGAGGCCCACTCTGACTTTTACCTGTGTGAGTGCACATGCAGGCATATTTTATGAGAGGGAGACAGAAAGAAATATAGAGTTCACACACGGGGCTCCAGTGGGTTATGTGCAGCACACCCATGCACAGACTCCACACACAACCTGAAATAAAGACTCACACGTGCATGCAATAAAATATACAAAAGGATGTACGAAACCTGAGCGTGTGTGTTCTGTCACAGTTCATTCTGATTAACGCTGGGGGCCTCGACAAGAAGGATACATCCCATGTGGTTTGTAACACTCTGGAATCAGGGAGCTTATCAAATAATACATAGACTGCAGGCTGTTGCTGTGGAGTGTTAGATTAACTAATGCATAAATAAGCATTAAAAAAATAAATAAATAAAAACCTCACATCCATCTCACCAAAATCCAGAGCTGCACCTAAATCAACTTGCTGATTTAAACCTCCCATCTAAGTTTATTTGGGTTTTAAAATTATTCAACATCAGTGCACCTTTACCTAGAATTACGACTCATGCTATAGTGTTCATGGCTCCTGTCCAGTTACACTGCAGTGCAGCATGCATACAAATAAGCCACCTCCCATAAACTACATAACGTAAACCAGCCTACATGCTTCACCTCAGATCTCACTTTGTATTTGCTTAATCACATCTAACACAATTATTGTCTGTGATGTGATGTCCCCGCGATCATTTAAATAAAAGGTAGAGATCCTAATTATAGTTCAGTGATGAAACAACTGCAGAGCATCTCTCTGCATACACCGTCTGCAACTGATGTCATAGCATTGATCATGCTGGAAAGCAGGAGATGAAGCAACACCAGAGTCTGCTCTGCTTCAGCAGTAGTCAAACAGCTGGCACCAGAGCTGAGAGCATTAGCGCGGCACGCAGGAACAATGGTGAAGAAACAGCCATCGTATCAACGTATCAATCCGTTATGTAACTATGGATTGTTTTCAGTCCTTATTAGTCAGCTACTCATTATTTAAATAAATAAATACACTGCTTGGTCCATCAAATGTCACAAATTCCCTTCATAATTTCTCAAAGTACCATTTTTAAAGTGAATCTTTGTTAATACCACACTCCAGAATCTAAAGATATTCCGTTAATTTATCACACAGGACACAAAACAAGTAGAAAAATATGCAAAAATAATCAAAAATAACTTTTTTTTGCTTGGAAAAAATGACAAAATACCATTTTTTTATCAATATAAATGTTGAAAAATTGTTAACTGTCCAAGTGCGTTACATCCATTGTCACCCTTCTCCATTTTCATTACATTTATGTTTGCACGTATATCGTTTTTTTACAGCTTTGTTCTGCCCGCTATGCTGTCAACCTGCATTGCCCTATGTACAATGACACTGCTTCCAGCTGCACAGCTGACATTTTTAAATTACTGGCATTAATGGGGAGGCTCTAAAAGAAAGCAATAATGTTTGGAGTGATGCAGTCAGTGATGTGAAAGCCCTCTGCAGTGACAGTAAACACCAGGCCCATGTCCTCCCTGAATCAGCCGCAGGGATGCTGCTCTGTGAGCCTGAGCCTACCTCTGACCTTGCAGTTCTTTAAAGGAAGACAAGACGGAGTGATGTTTGGGTTACAAATGAATTTTCATGTGAGAGAGACAGGAAGGTAAACTATGGTGTCAGGATTGACGCATAGAATCTGATATGTATTTGTTGTTTTTTTAAGTCTGAATATTGCCTGAAAAAAAAAAGATTTCCTTGTTTTAATTATCACAGAATTTTAAAAAGCCACCATCTCACCAATGAAAGTGATCTGAGCAATATTTGTGCGAACACATGTAATTACCCATTAAATAATTTCCCACACGTGACAGTACTCATTAAAAAAGTAATTTTCTTTTTAAGAGTAAAAAAAAAGGTGTATTATTTTGCAGTGAGCCGAGCGGTACACAGCAATCATACCTTCAGTAAAGCAGAAAGAACTATAACGCTTGCCATGGCTGACTGGCCAGAAAATAAATATTTGTGTTTAATAATTCATCAAATGTCCAAATGTCCATGAACAGAACATATTTTTCCAATAGTGTAAGCAGATGTAAACAGCAAACTGATTGCTGATTGCATTTTTACCCCATAGCCTTCCTGGCTATGGGGTAAAAATGAAATAAAGTAGTATCCTATTAATCACTTCTGTATTGTGACAGGCAATACCTCTCACTGCTTAGCAACCAACTCCTCCAGGGCAACAGTCGGTGATGAGATTTACCAAAGGATCTCCTCTCTAAAGTTATGAAAGTGTCCATTGTGTGGCAGCAGATCTCTAACACACATTGTTCTCTCACACTGTTCAGCAGCCTATGTTGTTTTTCAGCCAGCGTTATTAATTATTCAAACAACACTGTATAGAAGCCGATCGATAAAGCAAAAAACATTACAAATCATGGGTTTTAGTATCATATAGCATTCAGAACAGCTCCTGTTCTTCTTTTCTGCATTTCAGTGATACCAGCAATGAAGCCAAACCAATAACTGTGCTGATATCTTACCTTAAACAGGCGGAGTATGTTGGCCACCATGATGGAGACAGAGCTGGAGGAGGCTCCGATGACACCCACCACCCGCTCAGGCTTCGTGATGATGGGCGCTCCCCCACCGAGACACTTCACGTCCGTGCCGTCCTTCTCGATCAGAGCCTGCACGAAGGTGAGCGACTGCTCCAAGGCATGAGTGTCCCTGGAACAGGTGTCAAGGATTCGCGCTCCGAGTGTGATGTTAGGCAGTAGATTATTGTCATTATTGATGCGGTCAAGGGCGAAGAGCATGGCCTCCAGTCTATGTATACCCTTCTCCTTCTTCAGCTCCCCGCATGGCTTGCCATCGTGGCCCCTAGCATGCACTGGGAAGAGCCCACCTAAGGAGATATCTCCATCAATGCGGATGGAGTTCAAATGTGTGTGTCCTGGCCCTTTGGGTTTGGCAGCCTGAGCGGCCTTGAGGGAGCCGTAGAGAAGCAGCAGCAACAGCAGCGGCAGAATCAAGCTGTTTCTTTGACAGCCGGTCCGATCCGGTCTGCATGCCAGGGGCTGAAACATGACCACGGCCCGAGCACACATCCGCGCGCCGTACAACCAACCCAGCAATCAGAAAACAACAAAAGCCAGGTATTATTTTATGATGGCCAGAGGGTTAATTGCAATACCTCTTCAAGCAGTTGGCACAGAAAAGGCTTCCTCTCATGTCTCTTCTCTCTCCCAGGCATTCAATTAATGTAGAATATGAGCTTGGCTCTTTCACAGGATGTAATCCTGTTCTCTTCTCCTCTTTCACTGCCTCACTCCATCATCTGACCACAGTGGTAGGCAGCTGTTCTTGTGTCTGCTGTTATTCACAGGCTTGCCTATGGAGATCCTTCACTTGGGGCATTAGGAAGAACAAAGGTGAACGATAAGCTTTTTTTTTCCTCCTCTGTCTCTCCCTCCCTCTCTCTGTGTCTCTTTCCTCTCCACCTCAATCAGAAGTTTTTAATCTCCCCTGTTCCCCTGGGCAGGGATTTGGTATATGTCAGAGCCCTCAGGCCTGCTTAGGTCCACAGGCTTCAGAGTGAATTCCTGAAAGATGAAAAAGAGAAGAGAAGTGAGACAGTGCACAGAGACAACAGAAAAAAAAAAGGCAAAAGGATTTGTATTGGTATGAGCTTTTCAATACTTTTTTTTTCTGCTTAACCTTTTTAACACAGAATTATGTGGAATGAAGAGACAGTTCTGCTCCCAAACTAATTTCTTCCTCCTAGACAGTCTGCCCACATCTACCATTTTGAATTCAAAAGGTTGCCATGGACTCACAAGGCTGAGATTCCCCTCCCATGTGTTTTATTTTCACCTATCAACCTTGTCAGTGGACGCACTCAGCCACTATCACAATGCTGTGACATTCTTAGACGATCGCATTTCCCATTTTTATTGTCAAATTTACGTCAACCTGACAAACTGAAAAAGTACTGACTGTTTTATGGTTCCAGCAGCACAAGACTGGCAGCTGTAGCAGTTCTGTCTTCTGCGTTTGAGAAATTATTATTTACATGAAAATGAATCACCGTTGCTGCCACATTACATACGTCTTTAAAGGCTGTCAAATCATTAGAAACATTAAGGGTTAAAAGGACTGAATATGCTCCTAATAAATCTGATATCTCTGTATATCCAACGGATCGTTCCAGCATTACTTGGCAGAATTAACAACATATATAAAAGGATTTCATACATGGGTCTCAGAGTCTTGTAAGCATTTCTAAGACAGTCCCTTGCAGGGTGGAAAAGTACAACAAATGAACGTGGGTAGAGTCTGAGAAATTAGTCTGAAACTGTAATTATGCTATTACACATGAAGAACAGCTTTTATATTCCAAGTCAGCGAGCAGAAACATATCCACCTGAAGAAATCACTGCAAGCTGACTCCTGATTCGAAGCAGTAGTTAACACAGCAGTTAGACGTGTTTGTACATTTTACACATACTGATGGCATACAGAGCAGCCAGTCAGTGCGTTCTTATTTTCAGCTCTTTGATGGAAGTTGCACCTTGCTGCATTTGTTCATTTTTTCACTGAGAGACTGATTTAAGTGCTGTAAACGAGTTCGTCAGGTACATGAAGCAAATTTACAGCTGGATTTTGAGCCTCTGAGCTCCATCCTATAATGCGCATCTATGCACTCCGACAGTATTATCTCCTCATGTTTCTGCTTGATACTCTCACACAATACACACATGCCAGGTAGACACACAAAACACGCCACTGCAAGCCGTCTTGTATGTACACGTCTACACCCTGTTCGCTCCTGATGCTGTAATAGGCTCTGAAAGAACAATCTACCGCCACACGGCCATCGAATAGGGCTGTACACATTGGTTTTCCAGAGGAGTGGGTTGAGGCCTTGGATCGGCAACGGCTGAGATTCATTGAGAGCATATTGGAAGTGACAAGGTCCTTTGAATACACCCAACTATCTCCTACTGAGTGAGAAGTAATTTTTCAGAGTTGATTCACTGCAGGTCCACTTAAACTGCTGCAGAGCAGATGACAACTGGAAAGCCAGCCAACTCACCCTAGCCCTCATAACCAAATAGAAACCATGCAGCAGCATATCTGACATTAGAGCAAACACTGAGATAAAGGCAGTGAGAGCTGCTGCTGCTGCTGCTGCCAGCGTAGGACAGTATAGATAGGACAAAGGGGAGAAAAAAATGCAGCTGTAAACATTGAACAGGTCAAATATGACAGTGTTCTGCAAGACTGCAGATTTCAAGTCAGATGTTATCAAACAGCCTATTTGTACAAAAGGAAAAGTTGGTGCGGTGACAGCTCATATGTCTCCTTCAGACTGAAAAATGCTAGCCAGTTTGCAGCAGTTCCTTGTGTGCAACTGAAGGAAAATTATCTTATTCCCTAGAAGATTAGAAGACGCATTATCATGTTAATCAGCTTGTTTTGTCTCGTTTCAGATTAATATCTTATGGCGTTTCCTCTTAGACCGGAATGCAGATAATTCTTTCAGTAATTTGAAAGATCTCACAGCTTTCGGGGTGGGCTGGCTGTATCCTGTGAATTAATCATCACAGGTATTATCATCACTCAGCTGAAACCTATGAATCCTATTTTAATGAAGCACTGGGGTTAGGACAGGCCACCCTTCAGACCTTCATTCAGCATGACATGTAGTGATGTACTTACTCAATTTGAAAATCAGGTTCCACATTATCAGTGTTTTCAGTGTATATCTTATTTCCATATCTCTGCTATAATCCACTGTGTGTAACAGAGTCACAATGCTGTGGCTCATATTAATTTATAAGCCTGACACATCGTAAATTTACCTCAGCTCTGGTTTACTTTTGAAGCACTGCAATGACCAGAATGGTCACAAAGAAAACAAGGTTACAACGCAACTAGATGAGATGACAAAATGTGGATATTTACAGAAGAGCCCTTAATGGCATACCTCGATAAACATGTACAACACAGACATGAGGAAAAAACAACAAAAATGCTTACCAGCTACAAAATGTCAAAGACAGCTGCAGGAATTACTGGAGATTTATATCAAGAGAACAACCTTTCCTCAGGTGCAAAAGCATATTTTGGAACAGACTGCATTCATTTCAAAAGGCCATACAATAACCTTCAGGCAAATACGGGGGTATTGTTACATGGCCTTGCAAGCAACAACAGCCGCTGAATCTACCGTAAGTCCATATTTCTAATAAGCCCAAACCCTATTCAAAATGATACTGTATTCTGAACAATTTGAAAACTGTTCACTCTGCACAATAACAACGCCTATTTTTATCAACTTCATTATAAAATATTTAATTTAGTTGGTGTTTCAGACTGAGAAAATCCAAAATAAAATGATTTATGTTTGTAATTTTCACAGGAAGATACAGTGTGGGGGTGTTTTAAATTAAACCCAATCTAGTTATTTTTTTTATGATTTTGATATTCAGGGACTTTTTAATCAGTTGATTTATGATTGAAGGAAGTCGAGAGAAAGAACACTTCATATTTGCCCAAATACAAGAAAACAATGATTTTAAGACAACCACATTTTTTCCAAGTATATGTTATGGAGAAAACGGCTTTGATCCTATGGTTACAGTTTTTCTGAGGGACATAATCCAAGAAGACAGCCCTCCTCACTCGTAAAAGTGAAGCATGAAATATGCTAATGGCTGAATGGCACATTTATGTAGCTTGTGCTATCATTCACACACTCACACTCTTTCCTGTCAGGCTCCTGGAGCGGTCAGAATCATTTTTCTTTGACAGCTATCGCTTTTAAGACTGTTTTTTTTTTTTTGCTCATCATATCCTTGGCTGTTTGACAGATTTTCACCACATTCACTTCTGCAGTAAAGATGTTCGCCATGAACACGTTTTCAGGCGTCATTAATTCATTTCCTCCGTGTCAGCAAAACACAAGACTTGTAAAACTCCTGCAGGTTAAAGTGAGCTAACCAAACACTTCTAGGCCTGACTGTCTCTGAAGGACAGTTTATACAGAGGTTCCATGGCCAAGCAACATTAAGACTACAACCAATATTTCAACATGCTCTGTAGGTTGTGTTGCTCTGGTAATGTCTCCATTCGAAAACACCTGTTGTTGTGAATGTGTAATTGAGACCCGCTTTTCACACCTGATAAATACTGAAGCTGTCGGTGAAGATGAAACTCAGAAGAATCTTCAAATGGTAGACTCTGGTTGCTAAGAGTAACAATAGTACAAACAGAATCTCTTTTCACTGAAAGATAGGTGTTTCTTCCTCTCTCTTCAATCTGCCTGCACTTGCAATTGCACTTCACCCAGAAAAAGGCACAAGAAGTGTTCTTACTGACGCAGACAAAACGTGTTCTGCAAACCTGCCCTTCGCCATTCAAGTCCTTCATATTTTTTCTTATTACAGGGTATTAGAAATATAACAATACCAGAAATCTGGTAGCAGGCATCAATACCACTGGATTTCTATGCTTTTCAATACCAATATAATGTAGCAAAATAATGCATTTCAAAATAAAACCTTGTATTTAATGAAAACCTGCTGGACACACAGGATGAAAGGATGGAAGGACACTCCATGTACACTGTCCTAATAGACTCCAGCTTGTCTTTACTATGTGAGCTGTGTTTCGAGGTCATTAACCTCTACAGAAGTCTTTGTCATGGTGCCCGTTGTTTGCTACACCACCACGATGCTGTTTGCTTTCCAACAAGAACTGCCTTTAGTAACCACCTCATCTGGTTACTACTGTAATAAATAGTAGGAGGCTACACCTGGTGGAACAACCAGGTACTACAGCTGATCTACAATGCATTTTTTTTAGTGATGCATGATATTAAAATTTCTGGCCGACATCGATACCTGATATTAAGATTTCTGATATCGCAGACAACCGATATGATCGATGTCGATATTCACATTTTTGTTCACACCGAAAAATTTGCATTTGAGAACGTGAAAACTATTCTTTATTATATAACAAAAGTATATTTAAACATGTTTTAACATATTTAACATTCAAGTCATGCACCATTTAAGTAAAAACATCTGTGAAATAGCAACAATATCAAATGTAGCGACGAAGGCGCTAATGTTAGACAATCATCGGTTTTTCACATTGGCTAAATTTGTTCATCGGACTAATACCGATATATCGGGGAAAAAACACAAATATTGGCCGATATCGATGTGGTCGCCAATCTATCGTGCATCCCTAGTTTTGTTGTCATGAAAGTCCCTCGTCGTCTGCTTTATCAGTTAGCATATTTTTAATTGGTTAAATTATCAACCGCAATTGATCGATTAACCAATGATCATTAACATTCCTAATACATGCATGACTACAAGTCACAGCAGACCTGTTCCTTCACCTGCCGTTGTCGTTCTGCATGTTTTTATTATTGTCCAGTATCTCCTACAGCCTACAGTACCTATGACTCTTTTAGTACCATAGAAAATATGTACTACCACATTTTCAGAATTTTGGCATCAGCATAATACCAAAGTATCTGTTCTCATTACATCCCTAGTTAATGTTAGAAATTTCTCTACTCCAAACGTTTTGCATTTTAATGTGAACATTAAAAATACAAGCGAGGACACATTTGAAATAAATGTACATTCGTTTTCTGCAGTTTACGCCCCTCTTCATCTTCTGAGACCTGAGCAGCTGCTGGATGGCTAAGGCAGCCAGAGAAACTTTTAGAGATGCTGTAGCTCTCCTCTCACAGATGGGCAGGAGGGGTTCTCTAATTGACACTCCAGCATGTTGATGCTGCACAGCAGATCAATAGGAAGGTAGAAGTAGGCTGCCCTAAGGAAAATGAATGGAGAGAGCAGGGCTTAGCTGCCCATAAGAAGTGGAGAGCTTGAAAGAGGCTGCCACAATGTTTCTAATGAAAGAAGAAGAAAAAAAGACTAAAATGAGAATTAAAAGGATGCATCGACAGGGTGGATCAAACTCGTGAGTGGTCTGAGGATAACTCTTATTTTTTGAGCAGCAAAATTAAGAAAAAAAAAAAAAAACTGCAATACAATTAGTGCAGTACACTAAAGAGAGCAAGCCATCTGTCGCTGAACTACTTTTAAGCAGCACAACCCAGTAATTCCAACCTCAATAATTCTGTCACTCTTCGAACAGAAAACATTCAATATTTACTTTCACCAGCTCTTTACTGTACTTTTGCATATCATATCATGCCGCCAGTTCTTAGGACACATAATCATATTATGCACATAACAAAGCCAAATGTTTTGTAACATAGCTTTCAGAAAAGGAATTTATCAAGAAGTATGAACATTTTACTCCACAGCTCCTGCCGAAGTATGTGCATAATTCTGACAATATAAATCCACAGGCCTTCATATGCCTCCATACACTACAGAAAGAAGGTCTTGATGAAAAGAATTGTTATTGCCAGCTGTCAGATTATGCATCTGAGACAAAGAGCAATCTTGATGCCCGTTTGTGTCATACTTCACAATAGAGAGAAGCCTCCACTTGCTCAGATCTCTGCGGTCTGGATGTAGGGTTTCTTCTCTCTTGTGTCTGAAGTTTCTAAGCTGCAGCACCACAGCCAAGGCTTGTAGTTAAGAATTACAGCTAAAACTTGCAATACAATTGTAGTTTGTTTAATTAAAAAAAACCAAAAAAACATCTTTGGTTCAACTTGCCAACACATTCATTCAATTTTATCACAAGCACCATTCGTAAGCCTGGGCCAGGTATAAATGCTGCTGAAGATTAGAGATACAACTAATCAGAATCAATATCCACAGTAATTATTTTTGCTACTTTCCCCCAGCACGATAACGTTTTAGTCCCGAGGAAAATTAGCAGGAAACGTTTATTTTGCAATGATAATCAGGGTATCAGTATCAATTTTCCAAAATTTCCAAAGTGCGCTCCTCAGAAGACTTTAATTTCAGACTTTTAATTAGAGATTTTCTGAGTACTGAAATTCAATAAAGAAGACTGCTTATTATTTCTAGATTCTGCAATTAAAACCCAATTCACCACGTGAGAGATATTCTAATTGCTTATTGTGTTAATACAGCTAAGATGCAATTTTATTTTGCTATTTGTTTGTGTGCATGCTGCATGTTGGATCGCATCAGAAAACCACATCACACACAGTTTTCCAACACTGGATGAGGAGGTGTCGGTGTGGACTATTTGCTGTAATTTTCAACTGGCAATCTAACGTTCGCACCCACTTCAAGCTGTGATTGGTGGTGAGAGAAGAGCAATGAAAACCAAGGCAATACTTCAGCCCCATTCAGACAGGATTATTTCTCTAGGGGAGGCGGGCTGATTTTAATATTACCTGCCTCTGGTCAGTAAATCAGTACGAAGCGCATATGTGAATAATTTTTTCGCCCCCCTCCCCGAGTTGTAATTACAGTCGAAAATGCCTAATGTTTTTCAGCGTGCTCACTAGTCCTACTATCATTTAAATTCCATCCGCGGTGACACCCTTGTATTTTGAAGGGAAACTCTGGGCTTTTGCCTTCATTTTATCATCACAGTGTAAAATTTTGTGTAAAAAAATAAAGCAGTTGAAGATGTTTTAACACTAACGTATAGTGCTATTTGGGAACTAAAGGAACAATAGAATTAAGAAACCGCTGCTACACCTTATAAGCACATTATGAAGCTGTAGCAATCACAGCCACAGGTAGACACTGCTATTCTCTTTTGAGCTCAGCTATTAGCCTATATTTGCTAATATCATGTCAAACTGGTGCCTTTACAAGTGAGTTGAATTAGGTATTAATTCGCTATCGCTGCATTTGTTTGCTACAGGAGAAAATGTCAAAATATGCAAGTTCCGTTGTGTTGATCTTAGAGGATTTATGAGCAGTTATTCATGTTTATTTGCCTGTTTCAGTTTATCCTAGTGAATCTCCATGTCAATTACAGACCATATCCTGCAATTTAAAAATTTTAAATCCAGCCTGGAACGATGATTTAAATTACTAGATCCACAGGGAATATTTTATCATCCCATATCTGCCGCTAACATTAATCCCATCAAAATGGGGCTTACGTATGCCTAACTAGAGAGATTGCTCGAAATTATAAGCCGGTATTCCCATTTGTAAACAATATGGAGAAGATGGATGGAATTTATGGATTTTTTTTTGGTCAAAAAGCGCACATTGTTTCAACTAAGCGGTTATCCAGCCTATCGAGTGGGAGTGCAAGGAAGAAATAAGTCCCCTAAGAAAAAAGAAAGCGGCTACATATTACGCACTCGTCAAAAAAGAAGAAATAAACAGGTTAACAGCTGTATTCATTAAAAGTGATGGGATCACGTCCAGTGTGACATATGGATTCTGCACATCACTGCCCGAGGGGGTCTAATGGGAAAAGCCTTTTACAGAAGTGAAAATGATTGAAATGATCCCAATTTCTTTTCCTTGTCATCCAATGTGTTTTGTCACTGTTAGATAAAAAGAGAGACGGGAGCTGGGAGCCTGAATATTTTAACTCTGGGGGTGCATTAATTACAGAAACAGCAAAATGCAGTTGACAGCTGTGATTTATTTAGAACCCTGAGATATGTGGTAAATCTTGCTAAGACATGATATTATGCAATAGCTGACTGTGGCCCGTTTGATTTCCCTTTACTGAGAACCCTGAGGAAACAGGGGTGTAATTTATCTCTGGAAATATCAACTTTATGACAACCACACCAGAGAGCCACTCCATTTCTGTGCCAGCTACAGAAATTTTAGGACACGCAAACAGGGCTTATTAACACGAGACCGGAGCCGTGCTTTTTCTCCCAAACACTGTAAATGTAATGTGTTGTTTTGAAGCTACTGTAAGTCATTTGGAAGACAAGGTTGAGAACAGAAGAAATGGGCCGTCCCTAAATTTTTTGTTTACTTGCACTGGATGCTTTTTCGGTGCAGGCTAATGGAGGGCTAAGATCACTGAGCTGCATCTAGCAGGAGATAAATGGACTGAAATGTGAGAACAAGCCCTGATTTTCCTGCCCTGGAAGAGCGGAGGAAGAAATCTCATGCTGCTTAAAAAGGATGAAGACGCTATGAGGGGGAAACCGTTGGGGAGTCAGAAGAGCATATTAAAAATTGTTGACATCCCATTTGCTGACTGACTGACTGACTGACTGACTGATTCAATGACTATCATCTTGCTATAACAATGAAATACACACCCCCACAATCCTCAGTTCCCACCCTTCATCTTTACAGACTCTTTATTCCTTTATTCACAGCCTCCTATACTCTTCTTTAGGCTTTCTCCTTTTGGGAAAAAAAAAAGTGCAAACTCTGCTTGGTATTCAGCACGTTTTCCTCCCTATAAAGCTTTCAATTCCTACCCATCATCACACGAACACCTCTGGGCCCTGGATTGAATATGATTCAGAGGGCAGGCTTGAATCTTGAATCTACAGGTTAAAATATATCCAAACATCTTGGTCTCTCAAAGCCTCTGGCACTGAAGGCTGCTCCGTCACTCACTGTGTGAGCCTGGTTAATGGCCCAGTGAAAAGATGGCATGAGGTGAACCATCTCCAGCCTCCTGTTGACTTGAAGCGCTGCTTGGTAATGATGCCTAGCGCACTTCATCTTGAGGGTCAAATACGCTCTTTTTTTAACCTTGTATTTTAGAATACAAACTATTACAGCTTAGCACTTACGGAGCCTGAATATGAAGACGGGCTCTATCACAAGTCATCACTGTCGAGCGTGTCCTAGAAAGTGTCTGTGAGTAAAGGGTGGTTGGAGGGGGTCAGAGTCGATACAGAAGGCTGCTACTTCTCAGACACATTGATTGATTTACTGTATCTTGAGCTAGACCTGCCTGCCTGTCAGGATTAAGGAATTATGCCTTATCAAACCCTGGGCCTCTGACAGACCTATTTCCAACAGAATCACTTGAAGCAGCAACATATGGAAAACTGGGGCATAACAGAAAGAATGAGTGGTTTGGAAGTATAGTCTGAGATTGTTAGATTTTTCAAGATAATGGGAACAAAGTGATGTACAGTCACACAAACATCTAGCGCGCGAGTGGCAGCTGCAGTTGAGGTCATCTGGCTTCAAGTCTGATTATTGCATTTGAATCCCATCAAGTCTCTTAACATAAATTGTTGGGGAGAGAGTAAAAATGCACGATAAAGAGAAGTCATTTAAGGGCAGCGCCATCACCTGCATCACCTCAAAAAAAAAAAAAAAAAAACTGCACAAACACTTTTAATCTACTGCAGCTAATACAAAATGCATAAGGCCCAGGAACTCCAGGGAGTAAATCCTGAATCTGATGGCCTCCCTTCCGAGCACAACTTCATAATCTCCACCGCATCCGGAGTAAGGAACTTTTCTATTTCACTGTATCTGAGCGAAGATACAGAAAGGCCTGATTATGTGAAAACTCAAGTGTCTGCACCTAATACTTATTGGGGAAGGTTTGCACACCAGCAAAAACACTGGGAGAAAACAGGGGACGAGGTAACAAACAGCTCCATCTATTCCCAAAGTTAACAACAAGGCAGCCTCTAGACTGCCGTTTCTGCAGCACAGCAAAAAAAAAAAAACGCTGAAATGGTGGGAAAATCGCAAAACCAAAACAAAAAAATATATAAAAAAATCTTTCGTCCAACCTTCGCAACCTTGGCCTATTAATTTTCATGCAGTCGCCTGCTGAGACTATCCCCTAGTCCTTCACTACAAGCAGGTGTCCAGTTAAATCCTTTCATAAAGCTGTTATAAGGAGTGTTTTATTTGAACATTAATCGACTCTATTTTTTCAGTACCATAAAAGAAAATAATTTTAATATCACACAGATTGGAGACTTAGAAGCTATGCAGTATTGTGTATTGTATCAGAATACAGTTCAATAGTAGTTGTGGCATATAGTCAAGCCACTGATTCATAATTGAAGCAAATTGCACCAAAATCCCATTTTTTGCTGTTTTTCTTCCTCATCTGCAACATTTAGCTAATTGCCTTTTGAATTTTGTCCAGAAATCACTTTGAAAATGTCAACTTGGTATCTGACAAACTGTGATCTGCATCTTTTTTTTTCAATTTTCTGGCACTTCATAGATTAAATGAAAACAATTAGCCAGTTCATTCAAGATAAAACAACAGTTTCAGCCCTGGTGTTCAAACAGTACAACAAATCAGATCATGTTTAAAAGCTGACGTGCACATCAGAAAAAATCAGTACATGTGGACCAATCAAACACATGACATGCACACTACACCACTGAAGCCACGGCATGGAGCAGCACAGATGAACGTTCAAAAGGAAGAAAAAACTCAGATATCATGGGAAATGGAAACTTGCAAGCTATGCAGTATTTCTTTATCAGTGCGATAGTAGCTGTTACATCTAGTCAATTAATCGATTCATAACTTTAGCAAACTGCACATATCAGTGCATGTATAGGCCGATCAAACACGTAGCATGCACAGTCGTGCTCTATGCAGCCAGTTATCACCTTATCTATGCTTGACACACAGTGTTGCATACATTCAGCAGCTCCCTATAAGGTAAGCCAAATTTAATATCATATATACAGTGCAGCTTCAAAGCACAGCACAAACAAAACACCTTTAGGGATCACACAGTGACCACTAATGTATTCACTGTGGGACTGCAGCAGCTACTGTCAGCACACCTGACTGTAACAAATCCAACCAAACAAGGTAACATCCAAGAACAGTCCAGGTTATAGACAGTACCACACTCTCCCATCACTAAATTAAACAAAAGAAACGAACAAACCAAAAGACAGATGAGGTGCATGTTTCACTCATCAACTATTTAAAGATGAAGAGTATGTCTCAGAACGTGTTCGACAGAGATAATTTATCATAATAACAATTTCCCACTGACTGCACATCTCATCTAGAGAGAGGGGAGTCCATTAATAATTTGGGTTAGAGCTGCTAACTTATTGTTTGGTTAATTGTAAGTCCTGGCTGTTTATAGTTCCAAAGATGTGTTTAATGTCAAAGCTGTGTGTTTTAACTGAAAGGTGCACCTGGTTTGTTTTTAGTGGACAGAACAGATGTGACTGGCAGTAAAGACACACTGCATCCTGAGGGGCGCACACAGAAATCAAAGAAAGTCAATGTAAAATTGCCAAAGATGCCGTTTTTTTTTATTTACTAAAATAAAATAATGCTTTAGTGATATCATAGCTTCCATTCAGTCTTAATAAAATACCACCCTTGCATTTTATAAGTCAGCCTTTGTTTGGAAGGCAAATTATATAAACTTTAACTAGGATGTGGATCAATTCAATGAATTTGTCACAAGTTCTTTGCAGAGGTGACTACATTTTCCTAACTATGACGGTAAAAACACATGTTTTAACTTCCTTTCTAAGTCAGAAAAGACAACAATTTACAAGCTACATTGGTACTTTAGTTCAGTGTGACTGTGTTAAGAAAAACGACTCTATGTGAAGGTACAATGCTCTGTATCAGCTGAAAGTAGATTAAAACCCTTTCCCATTCCTACGTCCCGCCGGCGGGACGTGACTACTTTCCAAAAACATTACAGCCATATGTGCGCATGCTCCACAATCAAGTTTCCCGACAACACACACATCAAATGAAAGCTCAGAGTCTCCTCTTTCCGATGATATAAACCTTTTTGACCTGCAGCAACCACAGCGTTGACACAGACAGTCAACCCGGTACGCACAAGTTCCACCCTTGTAGATTCAACCAGTGGGGTTGCAGACACTCTCTGACGCTATAAACTTGTAGCCAATGAGCAGACGAACACGCCGATATATGGGAAGGCAGGATCATGTGCGTGTGGCGGCTGTGGCAGCTGTGCGTAGCGGCTCATGAGAAGTGGTGCATTAAATGTGCGTCATGCGCCAGTCCCCCATCTGGTTAGTTGTGGGATAGTGTGGGGATAGTTTTGAAGCACAAAAACACGGCAAAATACGGAGCCCGGCTGGTGACATCGATAAGAAATAAAAATAATTATCACACAGTGTTTCATCGCAGGAGATCGCAGGATATCGGTGTAATTCATTCCAAGGTTAAAATAAAATGAAATCAAATCAAAATGCTCCATGTTTCATGCAAGTACGCCCGTTATCCTTAATCGACAGCTGGTATGACCGCACTGTGAAATTTGCTCCACAACTTCTCTTGTTTCTTCAAATTAGTACTGCCAGGCCACAATTTAACTATGTCGTTCCCACGCATTAATAACTCGTGGCCACGATTTAGTAATGCGTGGGAACGAGTTATTTTTATCTCTTATCGATGTCACCAGACGGGCTCCGTAGCAAAACGTACAGAAAAGAGAAAATAGACAACAGGGGAAGTGGTGGAGGCTGCACAAGTGGAGACAGCAGCATGTCTGTGTGCTTTCTCCAAACAGAGGCTGTTAGAAGGAGCGGCTTATAGAAAACAAGTGAGCGTCGTAGTGCTAAGAATATGTGTACAGTTTGAGTTATACAGTAAATATACGGTTTGCAGTGTTTGTTGTTAGTGTGAATTGTAAATATATATTTAAACTTGCCCACAACACTTGTTCTGATATGGTCTTATTATATCTTTTTATGAAAAATATATATTTTAGTTAGTGTTTAGAATGAAATGTGATTTTCTATAACTAATAGAGTGACTCTGTGTCCAGATATGGATTCCTCTGGCTATAAGCTTTCAATAGAGCTCTCACTGATGTCTGTAGGTTCAAGCATTCAACAGATATAGCACTTTTTCTTTACATGCTCAGTGATGTCCAATTTGGATAGATGTGGATGAAACAACAGTCCCTCAATAAAACGCATGAACATACCAGTAAAAAAACTGGTGTCAGATGATCAGTTTTACAGATATTGTTTTCAGTTTTGAATTATTGGATAATAATTTGGAGATGTCATTTTTCAGGTGGTTGCACTGAAATGACCCGGAATGGTAAGGGGTTAAAGTCCTATTTGGGTTGTTGATTTAACCCCTAAAACCTCTTTTCTGTATCTCAAGGTTCCAAATTTTGAAGTTGTTTTACATGAAAATATTTGCTTCATGCGTGAAAATGGCATAAAAGTTGCTGTAGGCCATGCCAATTGTTTCCTCTAGAATGTGAAGATCTACAAAGTCCTTGCTCCTCTTTCATCACACTGTGCCCTTTGTACTGCTGCTCAAGCACACCAGCTCATCCACAACTCTTCTCAAACATCGCAAAATTACTCTGCACTATACAGTAGGAAGCTATATTGGAATTATTCAGCCATACACTTTTGAACACGTAACCATAGTATATGGTGATACAGAAAGTCCCACCCTGCAAGTGACAGGTTTGGTTCTTTGAGTTTGTTTTGTATGAAACCCCGAAAGTCTGAGTGTATGTTTCTGAGACTGTAATCAGTATAATGGAGTGTCAAGGTGGAAATGCTCAGCCATGGTGTTAACTGCTTGCTTTCCTCGTGATAAAGTGCTTGTTTTTTATGTGCTGCTTGCTTCCAGCACATAAAAAAATCACCATATGAACATGTTCACATGGTCAAAAAGTTGATTTTCACCACAAGGCATGTTTACCTTTAAACCTGTCAGTTTGCTTTGTTGTTTTTGAGCCCCCCATAATCATAAAAAACAAAAATTAAGCTTCAAATAAAAGTACAATAATGAGATTTTGTAGCATATCTTACAGTGTGCAACACATATTTTTTTACATTAGGAATTATTGTGTGGAGCCACAGCAGCAAATGGCTACTGTACATTATATAACTGTAATGTCCCCCGTTCAATGGAGGGATTCTTATTTATTTCTAATAAAAGGCCAAAAAATAATAATTAAAAGAATTAACATTTTAACTGGCATCCTTAAATCCTGCTAACTAGAGAATAATGACGTCTCAGTCATGTTCTCAACCTTGATGATCAGTCTCCCCTTTTGTTCACAGGTGCATTTATATATTGTGTCTTTAGGTACGCGCCACAAGATTATAGCTAAAAAATATGTGAAAAGGAGTCTTGTTTTGGCACACTCATTGCTAGTGTACGCACAATGCATGTAAACGTTCTTAATATCTACTTCTAATCGATTTTACGCATGCTCTGTCAGAGCGGAATTCCTCACCATAATCCCACTGATGCAAGCATCATCCTCTTCAGACTGTCTAGTGACCAATGCTTCATCCCTCTGCAATCCTGTAATTTTTAAATCCAATATTGCATTTCAATATGTACTGACTACAGAGAAAATGTTGATGTTTTTGTGTGCAGGATGGCTGATGTTAAGCGTGTATCGATCCAGCACCTGCAAGAGCTTCACTTTATCATGCATATAGGGAGTCTTTTTATTCATAATTGATTAAATTATACAGCTGGCACATGAGTATGCACACCTGTTCCCTAACCTAAAAATGCCCTTTACAGACAGTTCTCTGGCTTTGTTTGAGCAAATAAGTGTGGATATCTTTTCTTTTTTTTTTTTTTTCAAGAACACAGCTCTTGTTATGTGTCAAACTCTCAAAAAATTTACAAAAGCACAAGCTAGCAGTTTAGGGCCCATTGGTCCTTTGAGACCTGCAGCTGATTCTGGCAGCATCAGAGACTTCTTCCATAGATTCATTTGGACCATATAATGCATGGTCAGTGTATTGGCCTCTATTTACCAGCTTTAGCTTAACACACAGGCAGCAAAATGGTAGCTGGAAACAGTGTGTAAGTCCCAGCCAATGTCTTTGTTACAGTGAAACAGAGGCAATCTTTGACAGGGCTTGTCAATAAGGCCCAAGAAGGACTTTGTGAAATGTGACAGTAAGTCATCTGGATCTGAGCTCAATTCCAGCTTGGTAAAAATAGATTGTGAGAAGTGTGGTTTTATGTAGAAAATCTTAAAAATAAAGGCAGCGGCAGTGCAAAGAAACAGGCACACATAGATCTGTTGTATAGGTCACTGATGTAAATCTTTGACAATTTTATAACATGTGAACAGGTGACTAAACTGGACAGGTGATCTGCATGTCACACTGTTGGAGATGAAATATAACTAAATCTTAGTTGCAGTTTGAGTCAAACTGTACAATATCAGTTTAACACTTGTCAGAATGGATGATGATTGCCTGGTGGAACATCTTGTGTTCCAAACTGTAGATACGCATTCAAAAGTCAACCCTTGCTAAAAACTTGAATTTAGATTTGTTTTTTTACTGGTGCTAGAGGACAGTAAAAGGAAAGATAAGAAATTGCATCACTTCTTTCTGGGAGAAGAGACAAAGAGGGCAAAGAAAATCCAAATATCAGAACTTCCCAATTATCAGCCGACAAGTGACAATAATACGCAGTTGTCTGAACAGCACGGCCTATCGCAGGTCTTTACAAGTGCGTAATTGCTATGTGACACTTTGGAAGACAGCACAACAATGCAATCTCAAATAAGATTATCTGAATGAAAAAGAAGGGGACATTGTTAGAGGAGAAAGATGTCTCTTCCAGAAAATAATACTGCCTCTCTGTCTGCATTCATGTCACAATTCAAACATCAGTTTACACTGCCATGCCTTCACAAGTTGCCCTGAACACTGTAACAAGTCTTCAGGGGCAGGAGAGAAGGATGTCACTGACAATTTTATAGAGCATGAAGCTTGACTACTAATGAGATTTTTTTTTTCTCCCAACTGCAAATATAACAAGGCATTTCCTGAACAAAGATCATTTCTGAAAAGTAACAACACGACAGTGCTGTTGATTAAAATTTACTTTATGTTCTTGTCGCTATGCACAACTGAATCAACTGATATACGTTATTTATTATTTTTATTATCATTACAATTACCTTTTTGGTAAAGTATTGTCAAATTTTGCTAATTCGTGGCATTGTCTTGTTTTACAATATGCAGCCTGAGGAGTGTTGGAGAGTTGTGAAACATTTCTAACAATTAAGATAATAAAATAAAGCAGTTTTGGCTAATGAACATTCCTTCGATGCCTCATCCAGCAGTAGGATGCGGACGGACGTCTCCACTCGACACTTAATCAGGTGCTAATTAACTGACACAACCTTAGAAACCAATTCATGATTACGATTCTTTCCGCATTCATAGCCCATTATGTCTAACAAAGATGTGTTCGGAAATCCATTTTAAAGATGGCTCTGTTTTGTCCGTATCTGAGGTAATAACTAAACAAGGAAATGTCTGCCTCTGGAAATCAATTACATTTTTTAAAAAGTTAGTGCCACTTATTAGTTGCATTCAATTTGTTGTGATGAGTCCAAGTATTTAACTATACAAGCACATCAGCTCTGGCCCTGCATCCACATGTAATACAATAATGCTTGTGAATATGAAAAATTGCTTCTTATGTAAAGGAGTGTGCCCAATGAGACATGCATAAATTCATGAACAGGTGTAATGTGCTCTGTAAAAACTTGAATGGCCTTTCTGCACAAAGTGAGAGTGCAAAATTATTGATGTTAAGTTTTAAATACATGCAAACACAGTCAGGCTGAAGACTACAAGACAATGACTTTATATCAAGAACAACACACCTGTAAGAAAAGGCTTCCAAAATCACTGTAATGTTTGTAATAAAAGATAAAAGTTTTTGCAGCTTTGTTTTGAGTGATTGCCCTCACTTCATAAATCTATATAGGCTATAACTACCTGTGTCTGGAAGGTAAACTAGGCTGCGCAGGGCTTCTTACAGAAAAACACTGAGCAAGGTAGCAGAATATAGTACATGCAGTTCTCCTGTTTTCACTGTATCATGATAAAAGAAAGTTCAGCTTCCCTAAAGCCACAGTTTGTATGATAATGTGTAGGTGGAACTGTTACTATAGAAATACTATTTCATAAATAGAATCACATATACAATGCAATATAAATGAAACATGACTAAGGGTTTACAGCTAAGCTAGAAGCTCTACAAAGCTGTTCTTAGATACAGCAGTAATATGTTTACAATGGAGATTGAAGCATGCTGTTTATCAGGAATACTACAGTTTATTACGTTTGAAATTATAGTTAAGCATGTTAGCATGCTAATATTTGCTAATTACCACAAAATACAGATGAGGTTGATGAAATTATCATTAGATTTACAGCATGGGACAAGTTAAAAGATTGACCTTATGACTACACTATAGGAGATATCAAGAAATCACCAACATAATTACAGTGGGAATGAATGCCTGCATCCCTGTGCCCAACTTAATGTCAATCCCTTTAATAAATGTATAGAAATCTTATTTAACAAGTGAAAACATTTGACCTGCTCGTGACAGCAGGATTCTTTACCTCTGGGGAACATTAATGTTTGTGCAAAATATGTTGACTATCCATTTTATGATCATAATGTGATGCTTTATTCTCAACAGAGTAATAGAATATACATCCAACCATCACAACCGTCGTAGACCTGTTTATATATGTAAATATAACAATGACAAATCCTACCAGTAGTTCAAGTAAAGCAGCAGTATGATTAAGCTGTTTATATGATTCTCTCTCTCCCCGTATACATATAATACTATTATAATACCCTGCATGTCCTAAGAGAACACCACTTAAGCATAAAGTAGTCAAGCTTCCCATTAAGACAATACCATGTCTTAAAAGGTCTCTGCAAATGCCAGTAAGAGTTGAAGACACACTGCTAGTGCAGCTATGCATCATCTATAATAACAAGTAGCACATAGGAGACGAGTCCCACCTTCCTCACGTTACTGTCTTAATCGTTTTGTAATTACATTTTCTATGTACAGCCTGTAAACATGATCTATGGGCCTGAAAGTGCTGCGTTATCATGGCAGTCAAATGGAATGACTGTGCAGAGGAGACTGTGTGCGATAGATATTTAGAATTGATGTCAACACCTCAGTTTTTTTCATTTGTATGATAACTGTCACAGTCTTCACAATAATAATACTACCATCAGCATGTTGAACAAAAGTGGAACACCAAAGTAATAGTCCCCTTAACTTACAATAAAAGAACAGCTTATCATCACAAAAAGGGAAACCTTGTTTTGAGCAACACAAAGAGTCACATCTCAACCAGGAATAGCATGGTGCCTTAAAAAAACAACAACAAAAAAAAGATGTCCTGCTTTTATTTGACAACCATATATTTTTGAATTTATTTTTGAAGGGCACAATTTTCTGTAATTACAAGAGAGAAAACTTTGGTTCAGTTTAAAACATTAACATTTGGGATTTCAGGGTTGTTACAAAGTAACATTGATATGTTAATATGGTAATTTAAAATTCTTTTCATCCCCCTTTGTTATGTGTTTTTAAATTATCTGGTGAGAAAATGATATCAGGTACACCGCTTGTTTCTTCCACTTCCCTTTTCTTACACAGTGAACCTTCAAAGCGTATAAAATACCCAGCAGGATGGCAAAGGAAGAAGGGGGGGAATCAATGTAATTGAACACTGTGTGGTCACTGAGATAGCAAGTGTAGATACAATCCTCTAATGTTAAAAGGGGAGAACATGCAGCATCATCATCCTGCATTTACATGAGCCATCAGAGGCACAGCAGAAACTGAGCAAATTCCAAAGTCTGAAGTGCCAGAGTTGGTAATACAAAGTTTCAGGCTAGAAAACCTGCATCAAGCAAAGGAGAACCAAGTGCCAGTGACGGATCACTCTTCTCCCACGATCCTTGTTGTCATGGAGATAGTAGTAACTTGTTGTAACGTCGGGGTTTGATGTCGCTCATTAGCCCAGTAATGATTTGTGGATAGATTGTACGTGTGGGAGCTGTGTCTCATCTGAAGCCATACGTTGGAAGCCGGGGGCTACCTCAGACGCCAGTGTTTACCAAGAGAGCCAAGCTATTTTATTGCTCTTAATGTCATAATTCACAGTCATCCAGTGGACCCTAATGGATCCAACGCTCTATATCTTCCCTTTTTGTTCAGCTGAACAATCAATAGAAATGTAGTTTTCAATTGTTTTGATTGTACAGAACACCATTATTTTTTGTTCTGTGATGTTGTTGCTACTAGTTTAAGCATAAATAACACTATTACTACTATTATTCTAATTGTTATTGTTAGCTTTGTATATTTTGGACTCGTGATGGAAGATTTATAGCAGCTGCTTCATAATTTTTTGCCTGTGATGAGCCATTGTGCAAAACTCAGGCTGCGATTTCCCTTTATGCAACACAGTGTGACTCCTTAACTCCCTAACAGACACTGAACATCTGTCAAAAATTCTCAGCAGTGTGACAGTGTGAAGGCAAAACAGTCAATATTTCAGCTACACTATGCAATATTTATTCAAAATCTAATGGGAGCTATATATTACAATTTTGGAGCTACAACAGATAAGATTTTCATTTAAAAACACATTTGTTATATCAGGCTGCAAGCCAGCGACTGATTAATTCTGTTTATTTGAATGTCTAGTCCTGGTATCCACAGAAGTGACAAATCAAAATTTAAGAAAGAAAATGCATCCTAATCAGTAGCAAGCGAACGCTTGGACGAGAGAAAACTGGACTCAGCAATGATTGTTTTCCAGCTGTCCCTTGAAAGCAATCACAGACCAGCCAGTGGCCTTCTACCTTGTGCAATTTGATGACTGTCAAGTCATGACGTCTGAATACTGAACTCTAAATTGTCAAAATAGTGACCTGCCGCTGCCACTTGGAAACCTTTAAGCAAAATGAATCTGCAAATCATATGTTTACTGCAGCATCTGCAATGTCGACAGCTTGTGGCAAGATTGAAACAGTTTTCAAGGAAGCACTCTAACCCATGCAGGAACCTTTTCCAATGTCTCCGATAGCAGGTTCTATGAATTTCTGAGCATGCACCATGGTGACGTACAGGGCTTCTTGCTATATAAAATCCAATAGAATTTGGGCCCCAAGGCTTGCTCTTCCAGCCCTGGTTCTTTCCCTTTGACATTAAGACCAGAACATGCTCTCTCAGAGGAAAAGTCGAGCTTCTGCCTTTTAATGAAAGGTGTTCATCATCACCTTGTCAGCAACAGTGTGTGACTACGACAGGTTGACGCCACTTAGTCTCCCTAAGGGGAGCTTGTGCTGTCAAGCAGAATTTGCAGTCCTGCCATTTTACCTTGACAGACAAACCAACCTGGACAGGACTGGAGAGCAGGGCCACATAATGGGCCCTCCAGTTGTCTTCCCCTTAAAAAAGTGAATTGGATGACATTTGTGTCTTATTTTTGAGCCCTTAGCTGAGTCTCGTTCTGCTGTGCTAGTCATTCTGTGTTTACACCAACAGATGAATCAGAGCATTACATTCACCATCATTCATCGCCCACGCAATCACATCACGATCCTTGAAAAGCCCTCAAAGGTCAGTGTGGCAGAGATGACCGGTCTCTCCCCCTTGGCTGCTGCAAGCGAGCGCTTTCGCCTTGCCCCACTTCCCCTGCCTGGCTGAGCCCAGATCGCAGGCGTACGGGGGGGGGTTACCCTAATGCTAACTGGCATCCTGAGAAGCTGTGATTGCTTGGAGGGCTTTTGTAGGGGGGCTGGGTGGAGGGTGTGGGTGGCAATGGAGGGATAGAGGCCGTGTCTTACAAGGACCTTTAACAGCCTTTTAAGAGCTCCGAGAAGGCTGGCCTGACGGCAGCCATTCACGGGAGAAAAATCGCTGACAGAGCTAAAGGGGAGAGAGGCTGGTGGGGAAGAGGGGAGCAGGAGTTCCTGGAATGCCTTTGAGTTCATCACATAGTCCTCCCTGTGATGATCCAGACACACCACAACCTAATCGCCCTCACTGTAGTCACTGTGTAATTACAACCATTTGTACTAAATAATTCACCAGAAGCAACCGCTGAAATAACATCCAGCACTCATGGAATGCACTTCTGCGAGCTTTTCCACTGCAGCCTATTACACCACTTTAGTCTCTGTCGGGTCAGTCGAGCCACTGAGATAGAAACATCCTGCATTACAATTCTTTGACCTGGTACCACTCTCAGCAAGCTCACAGAGTGCTGTGTTTGACCTATAAAGGTTTTGGATAAATTGGCTAACACCACACTGTGTGTCAGTGGATCCTCTGTTTCAGTGGACAATCATCAATCGCCAGATGAAAAAAAAAAAAAAAAAAGACATTATCCAAAAAGAACACAAAAGTCCTGGGAAGCTTTATTACTCTCATTTCTTCAATAACTCCCTCAGACTTCCAGTTGTGTGCCATATTTCATCCCGGCGCAGAAGAATGAGTTTTCTGACAGTGAACATGAGAAATGCAAGCGACTCAATGGGCACGGCTGGAGGGGGGCAGCCTACCCACAGAAGATCACAGCAGTGGCAATGAATGCATCAGAAAACACTGCTGTAGGCGAGCATAAGTCAACAGTGCCTAATGTGAGCCTTTGGTATGCATGATGTTAAATAGATTGTGAAAATGCTCTTTTCATGACTAAGATGGAGCTTTTCATTAATCCTAGAGCTGAACCTGCCTCCGCAAAACAACGAGCATCCCTCGCGGGAAAGACAAAACACCCACGGTGGGCTAGAGGGATCTCAGAAGAGCTCTCATACAGCTCATGGACTCACTCTTTTTTACATCCACCCCCTTAGATGTGCGTGCATTTATGATTTGCATGCTTGTAGATACATGTAGTACGTCACACGTGTAACGTGCTGTAATGAGCGTCTATCGGCCTTCACACGTGGGATTTTCTGCGTGTGTCGCTGTATATTTGTGTGCGTGTGTGTGTGTGTGTGTATGTGTGCGTACCTCTCAGCACCATGTACATATGCTTTTGTGCTCTGCGTGCAAAGTGTAGGTGGATGTGGTTGAGACAGATATTCACAGAACTTAAATCATATTCTGCCTTTTATGTGTGCGTGCGCAGCAGTTGGTCAGAGGAGATATTTAGATTTTATTTTAGGAAGCCCCATTAATGATATCCGCATCTGGAGGATTAAAGCAAGAGCACGGAGATTCAGTGAATATTCACATGTGTGAATGCTAAGTCTGATCAAGCTACTTCCTTATTTGCTAAGATATGAAAAATACAAAACACACACACACACACACACACACACACCTCGATTTAACACAAATCCCCCTTTGCTTCTTCCTCCACTTCTACCTTCCTTCTTTGTTTAGTTCTGTCCTCCATAAATTAGAAATCAACTTTAACAAATGTGCCTGCTTTCATAAATAACACATGTACATTCAATTGCAAACCACAATTTGAAACCTAAATTGCAGGGGTTAGAGTTGCAGTTGAGTCAGACTATCACATAAATTGAGTTATGCCAGTTTGTTTCTGTATGCCTGTATGTACACCAGCGATTGCAAGTTTCACTTTAATACGCCAGTGCTGCCAATAGATGTAAACGGCGTGATGCAGATTCAAAATAAAACAGGTTTCACTGTCAAACTGTCATCCTGTCATGCTTTGTTAAAGAGAAGGCAGAGACAGTTTAATCAGCCGTTGCAAAGTTAAATGAATCACCACAGGACATCAGAGGATTCATCCTTCGCTTTGGTGCCCATAGACACTAATTCTAGGGCACATCAGCCATATAGCAGCCATAGAGCGCCCTTCATGTTCTGTCAATTCTCCAGAACCTGCAACACACTAATCTCATCACAGCAAGCCCAGCAATCTATTTCTGAGCAGAGCCATTTTTTGAATCAAACACCTTCCTCCCAGCCGGCGGAGTGTGACTGTGAGAACCGGAGCTGTCCCCAGGTAACGGCCCAGGCATCCATTTGTAATGCTGATGTCTGAGCCAATAATTGTTGCCACTTTATCAACACCTGTGCTGACAAGTGATGGCTGCGTAGAGATCTTGTTTGCCACAGAAGGAGTCATTGTAGAAAACAACCTAAAAGTTGCCTCCGCTGCCATCAACACTGCAGATTTTTTATTTTTTTTCATGCCGACCCAATTGGGAATGAAGCAACAGAGCAGCTAAAAGTAGTGCATCTGCAAGGCTTCATTATAAACTGCTACAACCACCTGAACTGAGATCCACTCAACAAGGATGTCACCTTTAGTGTGTTGAATGAGCACTTTCAAGTAGAGTTTAAAAAGTGGAATATATAATTCAGACCTGCTCCCATGATAAAGAAAAAAACATTTGGGGAGGCATTTTGTAGCACCCTGGCATCTGTGTGTGCACTGGGTCCCTTCAACACCAGTGCTTGGGGGCGTTATTCTCACTAGAATGGATCCTATTGTGCCTGTGACTGCAATAACCAGAACAAAGGCAGCATTTTAGAGTACAAGAGAAGCATTTAAACCATATGGATTTGTAACAAACTGCTAATCTGTTGGTGTGCTGTGAAATACATTTGGGTGACAAATTAAAGAAAAATGGGAAAGGAAACTGTTTTTAGTAAAGTGTTGGGCCACCATGAACTGCCAGCAGAGCTTTAATGATCCTTGTTATATAGTTCTCTGAGAGTTTGCTGGAGTATGAGCAGCATTCTTCCAAAATATATCTTCTAACTTGATGTTTTAATGATGAGGCTGAAAGATGCCTTCTCTTGGGTTAGTTCAAAATCTCCTGTTGTAACCCTGTCTCCTATGTTATGATTCTATATTTGTCAATGCACATATTCTATTAAAAACAGAGAATAAATGTCACCAGTTAAGGCCAAGCTGCAAAATGTTCATTATGAACAGATCAGCAAATGCTCTCTTTTGTTTTCTCTCTCTGCTCATAGTGGCTAAAGTGTTGCTAAATGTTCTAAGCCTTCACAGCACTTGGTTAAGGTTCAAGAGAGACAAAAGGTGAGATAGGTTATATTTACTTGATTCATATTTTACAGAAACAGAAATATATCTTCCTGACCATAATAGTGACTTATTTTGCCCTCCCACGAAACAACACAGACTTGAACACAGGTGACCACAGTTCACTTCTAACCAACAACATTGTGTTTTTTGAACCATGACCACAATCATTCATTAACCTTACCACCATGACGAGTCCCATTACCACGACAAAGTAGCTGTTTCAGCCTAACCAGATCTTGACCAATGTGTTGCCACATTATTAACTGTATTGATTTACTCTCAGTAGTGATTTGTAACAGATTTGGAAAGTCCAGACAAGATGTCATCCCACCACCAATCAGGACAAACAGTGTATTTTTTTTTTGCCTAAGTTGGAGGAGTTGTTGTTGGATGGACTTCCTTTACTTGAAAAAAAAAAACACTGCCAGGGAAAATAATTTCCTACGACACCATAATTGGCAAACAAATTAGTGGTGTCATTAGCAGTATGTGATGTAATTAATCCTGTGAAGTACTATGTATGTCATTTCTAGGAGACACAGTTGTCCATAGATGTTTAAAGGACTGGTTCCATTTCTTTGGAGTGGGTTTGTTTGAGGCGCTTATCAATAGTCAGAGTATTGCCTACAGCAGATGGTGGTCGCCACGCCCCCAGTTTGGAGAAACAGACACGAGCAGAATACTTTCAGCTCTTCACCTTGCCGTCAGGCCGCCGTCTCCGATGAGGAACTGAAGCCGTTGTAACGATTTATGCTCTCTTCAAAAGCACCAGACCCTGCTGACAGTAATTTTATAAACAGTCCTTTCACCTCAACTTGCCGGCGTTGCTGCCTCTATTGGTTACTTTGTTTGTGTCATTGTATGGGTCGCGTTTGAACATGTTAGTTCGGATTTGAATTAATGTGTTAAAACAGCAAAGTCACACAGAGGTAGATCAGTAACTCCTGTGTTCTGCAAGGTGAAAATTATTGTTTTTGTCAACAGAATATGGTGCCTTTGAAGAAAGGTCTATAATGGCTCCAGTTCCTTGGTGGAAATGGCTGTTTGATGGCAAAGCAAAGAGGTGAAAATATCCTAAATATAGTGTACACTTAAATTGATATTGATTTTTTTTTTTATGTGGGCCTTTGTTAGGTCACAAGAATCCATCCACAACAGTTCACTGCATAGCCTTGGTCCTGGTATTTATGCCTCCTTAACCAGATTGGGTACACACCGACTGCCATCTTCTCCAAGTGACACACTGAGTATGGCTAGGTAACTCATACAATCCCACTTCAAACTATCCCTTTAAGTGGGTTGACACCAGGTGACTAAGAAGGCAATGATTCACAGTGTTTTCATCAAACCATTCAGTGCTAAGACTTTTATCACACAAGGGTTGTTTCATTTAGGCTGGTTAAGCAGAAGCATTTGTCCCTCATTTGCTTGGTTGCAAACCAATTTGTTATCTACAAATACCAGATATTAGGATTTGAGGTAATGCGGTTTGTGACTTCAGCTTTATTTCAGTGGGTGCATCCTCTCTGTGAGCTGCTGGTCTCAACAGTGAACGGTTGATTTCTGGTGGGTGGCCAGTTTCTGGTTCGTGCATAAGTGCTCCTATATATATATCAGCGTCTGCACAAGGAAGACTCGGGTTGAGTTGATATGTCCATGTCTGTTGATGGTGTAAAAAGAAGTCACATTTGCTAACATGCTCACCTTTTTTTAAGGGGATGGGTTTACACCTTGTCGTGCTGCCCCCAAGTGGGCAAAAAATAAGCTATTGTAGGTTTAAGGGGCAACTCAGCATCAGCTGACAATCTTGTATTTTCTAATCTCCTGTGGTTCAACTCCTCACATTGCTGTAGTGTGCTCTCACTGCTGGGTCTAGTTTCAGGGACAACTGGGCCCACAGAGCTGCTTTTCATTCTGGTGTTAACTTCGTGACAGGAAACACCAAAAAAAAAAAAAAAGCCCAGACCTGTGAAAAAAAATACACATTTTGAATCATAAATGAATTACTGTATTTTTAATTTTTTTTTATTGTATTTTTTTAAAGAACTGAGAAAAAATGGACCTGATCATCTAAAAAGAGGTTTCAAGGGAAAGTGAGCACAAATGGGATATATGGAGTGCAGTGCAGCGTGATCACTGTGGACTCTTGCCTGTGTTGCCTCACCCACATTCAGAGGTGGAAAGAATATCCACAGGAGCTTTGCTGTGTTGTTAAATTTTACTCAGGCCATGCTTGAGCTTAAGTCAAATAACAGCTCAGAGAGTCTATCTACCTACCTATCTAGCTACCTATGGTAATTTTTAACATCATTTTAAAGCACCTTGGTTGTGTTCTGTTGTAAAGGAGGTGAGAAGGATAGATAAGAGAAGAGATATACCTAACTACGGATTCTGAATAGCTGGGATGTGACAGCAGCTTCTTATTATATCATTATGCAGGTGGAACACAGGAGAAGCACTGAAATCAGCAAACATTACACAACCATCCATGAATAAGAGAAGAAATCACAGATGATAGTTCAGGAAAATATAGGAGGGAAAAGTTACTGGTAACGCTGGCGCTGTCATCGTGCTCATTCTCTGCTCAGGCTCTCATCTCTGGCATCAGTGTAACTGTCATTCACAGGGGGTGAAAAGCAGAAGGGTGAAATAAGCTCAATGCAAAAGTCTGCAGCTTTCTTTAATGGCAGTCATAATTTCATGTCAAGAAAAGAATTTTATTCATGTGCTGCATGGTGGAACTATTCATGTCTATATGTTAATGAGAGTAATTTATTTATGCATAGGTGGGAGGCAAACATGCAAGGAAGCTGAATTTGGAGGTTGGCATGAGGTGAGGCTATGGAGTTGATGGAGGGAGGGCTACGGGAGACGGGGGGTGATATTTCATTTTTTGTGATTTTTTGCTTAGTGCCGTCTGATTGTTGAAAAGATCACTCTTGATTTGTTTCCTTGAGTTCCGACTTTATAAACTTGAAACTCCTTCTCTGTTTTGTCTGAGTTAAAGGTCAATTAAATTTGGAGCACAGAGACACAAGCATGCATGCATACAAAGAAAAACTTGAAATCACTAATTTATGCAGATTAAAGCTGCAATATATAGTCGTGTTATCAGTAAGGTATCATCATTTAAATACTGTCAGTGTGTTATGTTAAGCACAGTTAAAATCCCATGATACTGTGTTGCAAATATTTTGTATTTTTCTGCAACCTTGAGGATTTATATCCAATTAACAGTCACAGTGAAAGTTTGGAGGGAAAATATGGATTGATTTTATAATGAAATTAAGATATCTCCATTTTCCATCTACCTGCCCCATGTGCTTGTTCTGTTTCCATACAGTCATGACTTACTAGTGACAACCCCCAGAGAAGAAAAGTGACTATGTTACAGTAATTTCCAGCAAATACAGACCTATGAGCACATAAATATGACTAGATTGCAAACATGTGGTTGTAGCTGTGATCTTTGCTGTCCTTTTTACTCAGAATGCAGTATGTTTCCCTCTTTTGCATTATGGTCTATTGAGGCCACTTATGGTGAAGAAAGCAAAAAAACGAAAGTGAAGGATTGATACCTCTTCCAGTTCTGTGATGTAGACCCAGTGGTCCCTGTGCGATTGTTGAACTAAACAGTTGCTCCTCTTTTGGCAGGCACAAAATCTCACATGGCTTTTCTATGAAAATTGCCAAAAGTGTTTAAAAAGGTAAAAAAATAAAAAATAAAAAATAAAAAATGTGCTCAAACTTTTCAAAGTAGCTGCATTGCTGAAATCTGGGTGGATCGTCACATCTTCTGTTTTTAAACATATGCATAAAAAAAAACACACCGCAAAATAACAAAATGCTTCTAGAAATGCACAGGGCATTGGAAATAGCTGCTTTTTAAAGTGACAAAGTTTTCCTTCGGTGGAGCTGTGTATTCATTATCTATAGGTCCTATCAAAACACTGCACAGTTTCCCTATTTATGACAGGCATACTATATATAAGCATCTCCAGATTAGTGTAAAATGTGCAACACAGGGCAAAAATAATGAGCGCAGGAAAGTTAAGACAGTTTGTCAGTTTAGATACTTTTTCAAGTAGATCAGACACAATGCCGACTCTGCTCCACATAACTTAAAGTAAACCATGAGCACTATTTGAACACATTATTTCACTCTGGTCTGGAACTCCAGGCACGGATTGATGGAACAAATGGACTCGGGCACGTGGGGAACATTAAATGGACTTGGGGAAAGGTGAATGTAACTCGATGACAGATTCGCGGGCGCGAGACAAGATGCTCTCGAACCCTGGTGTAAGATAATGTGCATAATCCACTGCAGGGATGTTAAGTGCACTCATTTCACACTCCATTTCACACAATGCTGCCCTAGGAAGAATCTGTGTGTATGATGACTCAGGAAATACACAACATCACTCTTGTGCATCTTTCTGTTGTTGTTTCTTCCCCCATTGTTAATAATTTGGAATCCAATTGTTTTTTTGTTTTTGTTTTTTTTCCACGCTATTTTAGAATTAATGATATGTCAGGAATGTAATAAGGGGCCGAATCCATGTTACGTACAAAACTCGCGCTAGTCAATGGAAGTCAGCGTTTGGTTGCAAATGACTTCAAAAGATGTATTGCCGACATTAAAATGCTATTTAAGGGTCTAATTTCTACCTGTTGCTTTGTTCTAAACTTACAAGCTAATGCACACAATTGAAACAGTGCACCCTCAAGAGAAAATAGTGTCTGTTTATGTGTGATATCCTGTTACAAGGACAAACATTTAATTTACATCCATCAACCTAAGAATAGAAAATCTTCTCAGTGAGTGTCAGTGGTCCATTACAGTCCAGAATAAATGGCTGTCATAAACTCTTTATTCCTAATGAACTGTTTGAATATTTATAAACACTATACATATATAAAATACAGAAAAAAAAACTGTCTTCAGAGTGTAAAATGCAGTCCAGTAATTGGAGGGAGTGTCTTAAAAATATGACAAATAGACGAATAAGAGAGCGTTTCTAAGTGCATAGAGAGGGAATATGTATGTACGTGTTCCCGCCTACATATAAGAGGGTATGAACGAGTTCAAGGCTCTTTATGTAGCCATGCATTTATAGGTGTACTTACACATCTGTTTTTTTCTCTCTTTTTTTGGATTAAATAACCTGTTATTTATTTTATAAGGGAAAAAAAACAAGCATGCTGTGTTTGTAGTGTCGCCATGTTTCGTATTTCCCCTGTCTTTACTATGGAATTGTTTGGAAAACCTCCCCAGTGAGCAGATGGCGTCTGCCGGGAGGAGAATGAAGCTGGAACCTGGGCTCTCCCACCCCCACCTACCCATTTCCAGCACAAGCCTTTGTAAAAGGGAACAACAGAGGTCTATTGGGACTGTAACCACGGGTCTGTTTTGGGAAACAGTGCACACGTTTGTTTATTGCAGTCTTGCTCTTGGATCCATGCAGTAGCTACAGTGAAAAAAGCTGTGAATGCTGGAGAGTCTCTCTGCAGGCTGGACAACAGAAGCAAGCCTTCCCTCTTCCCGCTTCTCTCTCTCTCTCTCTCTCTCTCTCTCCACCCGCCCTGGAATGATTTCAATCACTTTGATCATTGTGGTTTCCATCAAGTGAATGTAATGTGTTCATTATCTGACCCCTTTGCCAACAGAATGAAATGTATAAGAACATTTGTATTCTCAGTGCGAGCTAATCTACAGCATGCTCGTGTATTATTAAGCAGAGAATGAGGCAATGCTACAGTATCTCCTCATAGCTGCTTACACTCCAGCCCATGACATATTAAAGAGAACTTAGCAGCAGGGAAAACCAGGGGTCTTTCGCTGACTCTGCACTTGCTAAACTAACTCAGAGGACAAGATAAGCCAGGCAAAGCTTGGAAAAGTAAATCTAAGGCTGTTTGAATAAGCCCTGCACCTCCCTGCCAGCTACACACTGAGCATTCCTCCCAATCTCTCTCTGGGGGAGCTTTCTTAAGCATGCTTTGTTGCTAGATCCAGGTAGGCTATCAGTCACCGCAGTTGTGAAGAACATGCCAACAAGAATAAACCCAACAGAAGACATAAAATCTGTCTCACGGGAGCTCACAGGCTGGACGAGACTGAATTAAAATCTCTCTTTTTGCTGAGTCACACGCTTTAGATAATTACCAGCTGATATGAAGAACATTTCCCCTCTTGGCTGTAAGTTCAGAGGGAATGCAGACAATGGCATATTTGGTTGTAATCACAGCAGCCCCCCCACCATGAAGTGAAGCTATGAGAGTAAGATAGCACAAAGCTAATCTCTGGCCCCGCAAAAAAGGCCTGAGGGAAAAGCCCAAAATGGAAGCAGTATTTAAAAAAAAAAAAAAAAAAACATGGTTTCTTTGTGCGTGTCAGGTGTATTTGCTCATCTTGTGAACCTTAGCCACTACCTCCAGTCTTTTAATACACACCAACAAACTCTGCACATGCAAATTAAGCACAATATACACCTCTGTCAACACAAACAATGGCCTTGAAGTAACAGCCATGCATGCCTAAGTAACCTATTAAAGTTTGCTCTGGGGGTGCACGGCAGCAGCCTCACATCAGCAGTTCTACCACTGTCTCCAATCTGGCTTCCACTGCCAGGAGGGCGCACATCTGCACGCAGCACAGCAACTGACAATCGATGGTTCACACACCGTTTACCCAGCAGCCCCCCATCCCCAAACCTCAACACACTCTCACCAAAAAAAAAAAAAAAAAAAAAAAAAAAAGAAACACCACCCAGCCAGGGTGCTCCCCCTTGCGTGACTCAACTTGTTTCGGGGGTTGAGAGGGAGACACGAAGGGAGAGGTGGGAATGAGATAAATCTGGGGGATGCTCGGAGGATTGATGATGAAGCGGCTGTTTCCTGTTGTTGCCTTTGAGAGTCCAACTCGATTGGTTCGTGTTGAAGAAGAAAAGAAAAGAGAAAAAAAAAGCTTTATCCGTGGTTTGGTCTAATCTGTGCTTTCAATGCTGGAACTATAATTACATTAAAAACCCCGCAGCTCCCGCAGTTTCGATATTGAGTCATTCTTTTATCATATTTTGTGAGACTTCAGGCGCCTCTGCAGCGCAGCGAGGGTACAGAGCTCCACACAAAACGCTGCGCCTTAACGCGTAAAAAGCAATCAATGCACTTCCAAACCAGGGCGTTGCACTGCTTTATAACAGCCAGTATATACATGTACTTTTCAAAACTGTCACAACACTGTGAATCATTAATCGTTTTAAGTATTAAACAGCACTGCAACATGCATGAAAAAATGTTTTACGGGCATCCCCACATTCGTATCATGGCTCCTAGTTGTCAGTGTCTTTCTAAAAACGCTGCCTTAACACTTAAGTGCATTTAAGTCACGACGTTTTCCAAACATTTGATGACCCATTTTTGCAGCTTGGGTGGCTGTACTTACCCCTTTCTCCTGTCCACGAAGAATCCTTTCATAAGAAGTGACCCATATCCAAGGCAAAATCGCATCTTGTTGGGTGTATCAATATGTGTGACTCCCCGAGCAAGTCCGGCTTTAAAAGGAAAACAACAACAACATCTAAACATTGTTACTGAATTGTATCCAACAGGAATCTACACGCATTTCGAGGCTGCGTCGAGCTCCTTGAAACAAAACCAAAAAAAATAAAAAAAAATCATTGCGAGCGCTGTCCACGGGAAAAGTGGTGCTGAAAGTCTCAAGTCCCAACTTTAGGCTGTGTGAGAATGAGGGAATAAATGGCATGTCCAGTAGAGCCGCGCACTAATGCAGCTCCTGCAAGAAGAAGATCAGATTTTTACGGGATAATAGAGCGGAGAAGCACATATCCCACACCCGAGGCGAGAGCACTTTCCAACTGATAGACAGAAGACTATACGCGCCCCGTGCGCTGGATGTGATTGATGTTAAATGCATCGCAGCACACCGCCTTTATCAGGGAAGAAATGCACCATCAGTGAACGGAGGGAGGGGGGGAAAAAAGGTGTGAATGCCAGATTACAGCATGTAATACCAGCAGCGCTTTGGCCCGTGCATGTAGTCAGAGTGTGACATGCAGCCTTTGCTTCAATTTGCAGAATTTTAACGTCGATTTGGCCGCCTGCTGCCTCACCTCCCAGCACACTCACACTTCACTGTCGGGTTTTTTTGTGTTTATCTTCCACAGTGAAGTAAAAAAAAAAAAAAACTAGCACAGTATCTGCCTTCACCGGCAATTAAACCTGATTAAATTCATGTTTTAAAAATATCACAGCTAATGACTCCGTTTGCAAGACGCGTTCCATGCGTGGCACAAAACAAGACGCAACAATTCCATCTTTACCCATCTAATATCCCCATGTCCAATCTAATGGGAGTTTTTTTTTTCTCCCCCTTTTTCTTTTTCTGTGACTATGAAATTATCTGCTGCATGATAGGGTGCAATCGATTTCCACGCCGGCAACGCAAAGATGTGGCATTATCATTTCAAATGTGACGCTTCTGGGTCGACTCGAACGTTACAGGTGCTGTTGCGCAGCCTATGCAGTATGTTGAGTCTCGCAGCGCTCGGGATGCTGTGCGTAGACCATGACGAACATATCAAGTCCAATCACTGAGTACGAAAACTCAATCTAGTAGATACTAGGTTTGTGTTGCGCGTGCGTCTCTGTGTGTGCGCGCGCGCGTGTGTGTGTGTGAATTTCACTGACTGACAGCAGCCACACTCTGCAGCACAGTTATGAAATTATGTCCAAGGGCATGCCTATATGTGTCCAACATTATCCGGCAAAAATGCGAGAAATTAGTTTTTAAACCAGGCATGGGATGCTATTATTTGAGACTTCAATGCGATTGATGGAGACTTTTTTTGGCTGTTAAACTTAAGAAGTCTGCGGGGTTGACAATGGGCTCTATCAGTTTGAACTGGGGGGGCATCGGTGCATCCTGATTGATTAATCCTCCACGTTGAACCGATTGAGGGGCTCACTGTGACAATTCCGGACTTTTTGCTTCCTGTATTATGCGCAGCTGCTCTTTCTGCCTCCCTGATCACAGGGCCAAGTGGTGTGTGTGGAGGCTTTCACAGGTCTGAGTGGGTCACACCTGTGGAGTGCTGGACTGACTCCACCACATCAAGGGGAAAGTGGAGGGGTGTGAGTGTAGAGAGAGGGAGGGAGGTGGGGGTCCTTGGAGAGGTTGTGTGTGTGTCATGTCTCTGTGGGCCTTGGAGGCAGCTGAACCTCTGAATATTCATCCCCACTTCTGCTGGAGCAAATTCCAGCTACACGACCAGACTGACTGACAGTCTTGTGAGCTGTCGTGGGACCGTATAAAGTCATGCAACAAAAAAAAAAAAAGAAAGAAATCACAGAGCCAACTTGTGCACATTATTGAACAGAGTGTTTTACATCTCTTTATTACTCCCACAAAGCATCAGCGCCTTTGCAATCTGTCAGCTCCTCAAAACCGGTGTTCTATTTCTGTTTAGCATAGCTGGCATAATAAGTGAATTATTAAGCTGTGGAGAATGGATACAAAAGTTATTCCTACCAGGAGACCCATTCCTGCTCGGCTCTGTGCTGCGGTGCGCCGGGGAGACGGTCTCGCTGAACGTGTCGGCTCTGAGGATAACACGTTGCTCCGCCGAGTCCTCCCCCATCCCTCGGTGCAAGACAAACTCTGGAGATTACTTGTTTCAATTAGCTATGGGGCGGAGAGAATTTAAGCCATGCTAATTCCAGTCACTAGTGAAAATCCCAGTCAAAAAGACCAGCCACTCATTCATAATCGCCTGCCCCCAGACGTCTCTCATTTCATGGATACATTAGGGGGAATTAATGAAAATGTAAATGTAAATTCCGAGGTCAAAAGATTCTCAGTTTATTGACGTTATTCAAAACTTCTGCAGCTTTTGCGTGTTTCAGAGCAACCCTCTGCTCGTGACAACTCTGACCCCCCGCTTGGTTTGTTGCCCATTCACTCGTCCCATATCAGTAGACCTTTGACCTCTTTTTTTCCCAAAGACTTAACTGTGAAAGAGAATTTGGCCTTCAGTGGCTTGCTTAAAAAAATAAACATTGGATTACACCGACTGAAGAAGAGCTGCTTTGAAAGTTTCCAACTAAACAATAACAATAATGACGAGCAGAAGAAGGAGGAAGGGGAGGAGGAGGAGGAGGAGGGTGTGAAGGCATGGATGCTCCTCAGTCAGTCACATAAGTAATAATCTAGTTGGAACAAAATAGGATGTTTGTGTCTCGCATCTTTTCATCAGCGTCTGTGTCATCCAATATTGAACTCTGAGCACATACAGACTATCCGCTAATATTTGATTATATAAAAATGAGACTCTGACTGTCTAATACACCCACAAGTTGGAAGACATAGCAATGACTCAGTTTGTCACTCTTGGGTGAAGCAATATTTTACAAAGAGGAAACAGGCCAGCTAGGGCAGACAGATTGGCCATATGCTCTGTATGTGAGTAATATTTTTGTTGAGATGCTGGCTGGCTGATAGTGGTGACAGGTGTAACCTTTGAACTTTGAGAGTTTTTTTTTTTATATAACACACGGCGAATTACACGTATGGTCGAGAACGTGCGCACATGGAAAAACAATATATTTGATCCGCACAATGCATGTAAACACTGAGGCAGCTGCATTAGGTTACCGTACACAGGAAGGCGCCTTGTACGCTATAGAAAATGCTGCTGTAAAGAGTGATGCCATGAAGGCTGTAAATGTCATAAAAACAAAATATGTTCTGGGCAGAAAATGTAGAAGAAGCATGCACCCCTACAAAACACTTACAATAGCCATAAAGATATAGACCAGTGGGGTTTGTGATCTTATTGTCTCTGCCTTGTGATAATGATTCATTATTTCATTACAGAACAAGTGCTAATCAGTCAACCCCTTACAAAAATAATTGCTTGCCACAATAAAGTTGCTGCTGATGTTCAATGGGAACTGTTGATGAAGTTTCCGTTGCTACACTGTATTCATGATATTTTCATTCTTAGCTCATTTAATTAATAAATTGTTGAAAGTTATTGGAAATATGAGCTGGGGCCTGTTGTAGCTGACATGATAGCAGCCCCTGGTGGTTATGACATTTAACATCCTTCAATTGATTTACCATGTAAAATTATAGCATGTTCTAATATGGTTAGTATTTTGCATCAAACATAAAGTATAGTTTTTGTGTTAAGCTAGTGCACTTTAGTCAAGCCTTTCGCCTTTTCTTTTCTAAATGTACCATAGCAGATGAAAGCAGTGAAACTTGATTGATGATTTAAGTGGAATGACAGTGAAAATACACATTGAAATTAGATTTTCCCGACTGACCAGACAAGACATAGCAATCCTTTAGTCTTTAAGGGATTCTTCTTGAGAACATTTCGTAAAAGCTAACTTTGTCCAAAGTAATGATTTTAGATGATGCCAACGCGTTAATAAGCCTACTTTTTTTTTTCTTTTTAAATTATTTTTTTTAGCAAAGCATCCCATTCAGGGAGAACTCGGTGTCACTTTAAGCCAAGAAAATCACAACACACCAAATTGCTCTTCTTATGTGTGAAGCCAAGCACAATCTACTCTGGCCTTGGGCAAGACACCACAATCTCCTGCTTATTTAGTCATTAGTGCGCATATTTACCTGTGGGGGGGAAAAAAAAGGTGCTCGAAAGGTTAATGTTGCCAATATCTTCGCGGTCTTCGATTAAGCAAACCTCAGCCGCTGCACAGCCTTTGGTTGTGTGACATCAGGGATTGGCATATTAAGAGATATAGCACTAAAACTGAATTTCCCTGCTCGTTTACTTTTGCCACAGTGGAGCTCTGGTTGCAGCTGCTCTGTCTGCCTGCTATATTACTGCGAGCAGGATGCTGTGTCTGATTCACAATCACACTTTTTTATTTCAGCTAAGGATAGAATATATTGACTGAGACTTGTACACCCCTATTATACTGTCTTCTAAAAATAAACTCAATCCAAACATTGACTGAGATGTGGCGTGTGTTCGGTTGCACCAGCATTCATAAATAAATTATCCGGTTTGTGTGTGAAGCCCAAAATTCTAGTCTAGTCATAGTCTAAGTTTTACTAAATGTTGTCAAACTTTATTAATGTCTTACACCTCTAGTGTCATCCAGACATAGGCATTCTACATACGTTAAAAAAATGTGAATTTTACATAATTTTCTCCTGACAAATAGTGTCTGGTTTTAGATTTTCTGCCATCACTTAACAATAAACATTTGGAAAAACAAAAACTGTCTCCTTAGAATAAGGTCTGTGCTTGTGAATCTGACTGTACAAGGTTTCATCAGCAAAAACACATCCTGACATTTACTTTATACTCAAATTTCAAAAAGTGAAAGGCTCTCTGTTATATATACAACCTTCTTCAACATTTAAGCGATGATGTATTAGCGCACTCCGTCAGTTAATTCCTTTAGCTAAGCAACTGTTCCTCCTGGCAGTTCCTGGGTGTAAATCTCCATCTAGTAAACACTACTGCTGTAACTATGCCAAGTCTGAACTGAAGAGGAGCCGGAGCAATAGCTTCCTGTTCATCAAACCCAGCTTGCAGTGGCAAAAGGAATTACTGAAGGAACTGGAAGATAATAAAACCGTAACTTTGCAGTGCTCATGTTTGACCGTGTGCCAGTGTGGGTGATTGGCAGGTTTTCTGCATCTGGGGTAATAAAACTATGATCTGGTTTGAATCATGTAGGTACTTGTAGTTATTTATCAGTTTGCATGGTGAAAAAAAAAAAAGAAAAAGCGGTGCTACCATTCTTTAACCCTGATCGAATGTATTTTAATTAAGCTGCCTTTGAATCCTACGCTCACCGAAGCATAGAGTAGATGCTCAGTGGATTAATCTGAAGTCTGCATTGTATCTATTAGACTATTGCTTGGCCTCACATCTCCACTGGTTTGATAGACTATGAAATTTTCTCTGAACGTCAAGGCAGGATCAGTTGTTCTCTGCCACTGCTGCCTGTTTAGTTCCACTAGCAGCAAAAAGCAGCTCCTTTAATATCAGTAACTTTTCTATACATGAATAATTTCCCTTGACTTGTCTCAGATTTTTTAAAAAAAAAGGTCTTCACATGAGGCTGAGTGCAGGAGGAATCTCTGAAAGGGGGAGCAACAAAGAATAAGTCCCTCCTCAAGATAAACAGACATGCAGCAGAACACATATATGGTGCAGAAAGAAAAAGCAGGTGTTCAAATTGAACAGAGAATTCCTTATGACCAAATAATTCACAAACTGTCTGAGATTTTGACCAGTAAATCTCACAATTTTTCAGAGTTGAGTCTCTCTTTTTCAAAGCCTTGGCTGTTGTTTATTAAGTGAAAGAAGTGAGCGCCCTCTTTTGGAAAGGGCAGGGACTGTATCTCTGCGTCTGCGTATGAATGATTCACCAGAGACTTGCAAAGAGAATGGGTTGCCGTAGCAACAGCAGATAGTAAAAGTGCAACCTCTTGAGTACGACCCTACACAGATATGTTTAATTGTGTAAGGCCTACTCTCGTCCTCATGTGGCAAAAGAGAAGCCGGAAGGGATGAAACAGAAGGCAGGATTTAGTTATATTTTTATTAATTTATTTTTAATTTCAAGTTTGTCTTAGCAAAATGTGTCACTGCATTAACATAAAACTCCCTATATACATTTAACAAGGTCTGTTATGATTAGGTTGATACGTGGGTGGGATTACATCTGTCAGGGATAAAATATCTCTTCCTTTAAACCTTGGTTTTAACAGTCTCTTTCCCGCAAGCCTCAGAAAAAGTGAAATCAATAGATCTAAGAAAACAAGTCAATTAATTGATTTGTTGAACAGCAGAAAAGTAATCTGCAACTTTTTTCATAATCAGGCACCAAAACTCCATCAAACAGCTCGCTACTGTAAGTATTTGCTCCTTTTGTTTGTTTTACATTTTGGGGTTCTGGACTGTTTAAAAGGCAAAATATGACATTTAAAGGCATCACTGTGGACTCTGAGAGAAAAATAATGAACACGTTTGGCTATTGTATGACATTTCATCAGCCAGGGAGGTCATCAATTAATTAATAAAACAACTGGCAGATCAAAAGGATATTATAAAATAACCATTAGTCGTATCTGCAGAAATCAATTACTTTTGTGAACCTGCTTTGCCACGGGCAGCTTTGGAAAACGGGGTTGGATGTGTACAATGTGTTTTTTGTAGAGAAAAAAGGATTTCGCAAAATATCGTATGCTCTTTGTAGCCCAACACTTCTGTATTACAGAATGTTTTCACAGCCCTCTAATAACCGTGTCCCAGCAGTAAGGCCACGGCAGTGCTCAATGTGTATAATTGCAGTAAGTGAAACAGTTTTTTTCTTACAACTAACAATGTATAAAATATAAATCCTGACTCCTGCGCCCAAAAAAAAAAAAAAAAATTACTACTTTTATCGCCATTTTAGTTTAATTACATTTATGTTAATGACGCATATTTACTGCTCTCTGTTGGCCTGGGGCAACACATCTAATTACATTTTACTTTCTGGCATCTTGTAATGTATTTTAATATATAATCAGTCAATGTAGCTACACACAGGGGGTGGTGGACACAATATTATGAACACCTACTGACTGCGGCCATAATGCTGTCTCATGCAAGAGCTGTGCAATTAGTCCAGCTTGTAGAGGGTTTGCAATTAAAATTTTCAATATAGATGCAATAAATTATAAATATGATACAAAGGGAACCACGTATCAGATACTTATTGCTACTATTATTCATATATGCAGCCCTACGGAACACCACAAACTGCAGTCTAAGAAAGTTGAATCTCTGTGATGCACTGTCAACGAAAACCATGTTTTTTTTAAACTTTACAACTTACTCTGTTTTCATATTTAAGCTTGTTGTCAAATGGTTCATGTTTACAAATAATTTTTTAAAAAATGAAATAATACATAAGATTTCTGTAAAGAATATGACAAATATATTGATAAACTGTCTTCAGATTGGTGGTATAAAACACAGTGCAGCACTAGGTAATGTCTTTTTGTTTTTGAAAAGCAGAGATTTGCTTTTATAGAGAGCCATCTGAAATGTTGTGAGCCAAAGTTAAGATCCACTCCAAATGTCAACACCTGTGGGGAGAAACCTGGGAGGGAATATAAGTAAATAAGATAAGAAGAAATAGTATCGATCCCTGGTGGGAAATTGGATTGTTGCAGCAATAAAAGCAATTTGACTTTAAAAGAGAGAAATAGAAAACGGGATATTAAGATAAAATCGAGTATGAAAGAGGCAATAAAGTGGCACTAACATTTCAAACAATCAATAGAATAAACATGAATAATGGTTTTGTGTAAGAAATCATCATGCTGACAATTTGTGTATGTTCACTGGGCCGTGTGGTTTTGCCATGCCGGGCAATCCAAAGTAAATTTAATATTTGTAGGTTTTCTTGGTTTGTTTGCGTTTGTACAGATTTGTTTCTTATCAAACTGATATTGAACAGTTCTGATCTATGTCTGCTTATCTGCTCTGAAGGCATTAGTCAAGTCAGTGTGCAGCAACAGTGAGCTCTCTTAAGCATTCTGAAGTCTAAAGGACAAACTCTCTGCAAAACTGCACCTTTGTTCTTCGTCCACACGACGTTAAAGTGCTGCTAAGTCAAATCTGCTGGTGTATCAGTGGTTCATTTATATAGTAGCTGAGATGTTGAGCGAAAGTGACGCGAAGAAAGAACACCTTTTTTTAGCTAAGCAGCAGAGTTAGTCCATGTTTGCTATATGTGCAGACCAAATGCTTGAGTTTAAAAATCTCTTCACATTAAACACATGTAAGGAACTAAACAAGTTTGTCAGATTGTAAATCACATTTTTTTCCCTATTAATTCAATGTATATTATAGTGGCTTACAAGAACAAATGAATTCTTAAAAGTTGTTGACCAAAACAGTAACAGTTTGTGATTCAGTTAAATCTAATCTAAATAATTAAAACAGTGTACTATTAATAAATCTTGCCATGACAGGATGCTTTGCTTTTTAGGTAAACAAGTACTCAAGCTATAACTGATGCAATGCTGAGAAGGTTAAGATCTGTACCTTTTCAGTGAAACAAAAAGAAAAGACAAAATTTAGAAATGTCTCGTTGGTGTAATCTTGATCTTGTTCTAGGCACATGGGTGCTCTTCCTTGTCGTGCATTTTTGCTTTTGTGTGCGTACATGCAGTGGTCACCTTATAAGTTCAGAGACTTTACACTATTAAACGTTTATTGAGTATTTTTAAAATTTGTCTCATATTTTAAGATGCATCTGAGTTACTAAAATTCTAAATTGTCCATTTAGCCTATAAGTGATGCATTCACAGAGCTGAAAACTAACATGACAGTACATTTTACCAAAAAAAAAAAAAAAGGTATTAATACCTGTATCAATATAGGTGATTTTGATCCTGGTAATATTTAGTATCAGATCTGAAGTGCATACCATTAGTCAATGTGATTTAACAGAAAAGTAATTAGCAACTTTTTTATAATCAATTAATCATTTCAGGTAGTTTTTAAGCATAAAAATGAAAAATTCCTAATTCCCCTGGTCAACATATCAAATATATTAATAAAAAGCATCACTCCCTCACATTTTTTTTCTGGCATAATTGGGTGAAAATGAATGAAACGATTAATTTATCATAAATCTAGAGGCCAAAACACCGTTACAGTGGTATATAAAATAAATACCTGCATTAAATACAATGTCAGTTTTGTCAAGTTGACATTGTTGGGTCAGTTTTGAGGCTCACGCCGGCGCTGTCCGTTACCTGCAGTGCTGAAACTGATGAATTAACCTCGTGTCCTATTTTGTCATTTGCACAGTGTGGTGCGTTGATAACGTTACATTTTAATACTGAAAAAGAGAGCTCAAACTTAAATCACCTCAAACAAGTGGAAAAGCTTGTTGGAGCCAAAAGTACCAGTTTCCCTCGCCGGCTCACTCCAGTCAGAGCGTGGTGTTGCGTTTTCTCGCCGCTCTCAGTTACCCGAATTCTTCAATCCCCGGTAGGTACATTTCTTACGCTCGCCGAGCTGTTAAAGGTTAAAATACGTCGTGGGCGTAGCGGCTCCTTGTAATGGCGACCGTGCCGTAGATGTGCCTAGGTTAGTGAAAATGAAGCGAAGAAGAAGTTATTTCTTTTAAGTAAAACGCCGAGGTTCCCCGGAGGAGGACTTTGCGTCTATAACGGTCATCTTCATAAGTGGTAAACTTAGCTGTACTTTTGAACTTTTGCGCCCCCGAAATGATGAAGCTCAAGTCAAACCAAACCCGGACGTACGACGGGGATGGCTACAAGAAGCGGGCCGCCTGTCTGTGCTTCAGGAGTGAGACCGAGGAGGAGGTGAGTCCGGGGATGTTGCCGTCTGGAGGGCCAAGCTAGCGTTAGCAGCCGTAGGTGCGTTCAGTGTCTCTGTCTGTAAATCGATATATTATCAACATAGCTGTTGCTTTATGCCAGCTGGAAATGATGACTCACTCTTTTCTTAGCTTTTCGTGTTGTCTTCCGAGGGTTTGCATTAAACGTTAGTTTTCAGCCCGTACATAGCCAGGTGTTATGTAAGCCTCTTTAGCTGTGCAGATTGCAGCCGCTGGTTTTTATACCCTGCGTTACTTGGAGCCAACCTGTTAGCTGCATGCTAATGCTAACGTTAGCATGCTAACTAGCCGTGCTGCTACTGCTGCTGTGGGCAGCCGGCTCTCGGCCAGCGACCACAGCCTACAGTACTGGCTGTGTTGAGTGGTCACTTTATCACTGTGAGACGTCGGCTCGATAAAATTCAATGTTTAGTATTGAAGTGACAGTCTAATCCATTTATCTGCTGGCGTTACGGATAATTTGGCGAGCTAAGTAACGCTAAGTGTCTAGTGTTAGCGGTAATGCAACTAGTATTACTAGCCAAACATTGGACTGATTTGTAGCTGTTAGCTTGGTAACCTCAACCAAAAGATAACCCTGGTATTAATACCCGTTTTAGCTGAAAGTACATTCCTGCAATTTCACCACGTAGCTTGTTAACGTAGCTGTCAGTGCACTGCTCGCTACCTTCGAGCCACCTCCAACGAAAACCACTGAAATTAGCCTGCAGGAGGTTATTTGAGAGCATAAGTGATTTAAGAAGCTGGTATGCAGTCAACAGCAAAGCACAAAGATGTCATTGTCGTTGTAAACATTTTACTAGGGGGACAGCTGAGATGAGACATAACCAATTCCTCATTCTGGTGAAAGTAAAGGCCAGATTGTGAACAACATGGGTTGTTGATTACAGGAAACGCAGGAAAGCTGGAAACTTTTACCAGGGACTTTAGTTCACCTGATCGGCACTCAGCCAAGCCCCAGCTGCTCTGCAGCTGATTGTCAACACCCAGAACTTACCATACTTGTTCTAGTGATTCATACTGTAGTTATTGGGGGAAAATATTGTGAAGGTAGTTTAACTGCATTCACACGATATCCAGCTGGATCACTGCAGTGGCAGTGTTGACATTTTTCAGTGTTGTGGTTGACACACTTACTGAATATCTTGCTCAAGTGGTAATAGTTATGTAATATGAACTTGATATTTACAAGAAACATTTAGTTAGATGGTATTGCCTAACCAATCTTGAATGGGATACATTGCAGGTGTTGTTGGTGAGCAGTAGTCGACATCCTGATAAGTGGATAGTTCCTGGAGGGGGGATGGAGCCTGAGGAGGAGCCCAATGTTGCTGCAGCTCGAGAAGTGTGTGAAGAGGTTGGTTCTGTAATTATATTTTCATGATTATTATATCTTAATAAAGCCTATTTTGTGGGTTCTTTTTTACCTTCTATCTAACGGAGGTTGTCATTTAAGGAGCTCTATGTAGACTGTGTACTTGCAAACTTTGCTTGACACTATCTGAAACATGGGTGTGAAAGATGCCTTTCTAGACACCATCCATAGCCAGGAATATTGTTCTGAGAATGGACTTCCATTTGTAGCGTGGCAAATTAGTGCGAGTGTAGGCTCATAAGATGTATTGTATTACATTTCTAGTAAATCATGTCTGTATTTAACACTGGGCCTAATACCTTGTTCTCAAAATCCATTTTGTCAATGCAGTCATCCTGTTTGCATGGACAGAGAGAGCCTAGCAACGTGTAAGCTGGACCGTAGCATCATGTTACAAAGCAGTGTTTAGGTGTCAAAGGAGGTCACTCTGAGATTGGACATTGGCTGCCCAGTAGTTGCACTGCAGTACTATAGCTTTTTACAAATTTGACAGATGAAGAAGGACAATCAACTTTCATGGTTTCTAAGTTTCTGACAGGTCTATTTTTACAACAGCAGTCTCATTACAGAGGCATTTCAGCGAACATAAAATTGTGTATTTGTTGGTGTGTTAGGTAGCAATTAGTAAACAGTTGTGAAGCTCACTGGAAATCAATATCCTGCTTAAACCACCTACATCATCTCTTAAATGAGGTGTTCTTCCAGTGCTGTTCATCCCTTAACATTTTGATCAGAATGGACAGAGAGCATCAAAGACACTGAATCTCACCCAGCTGTCAGCTTTTGGTGGGCCACTGACCATATAAAGCCTATTCTCTGTATGTGATCCATCACACTGATGGATGTTGATATCATCTCTTATCCTGGCTCCGTGATACTTGGTGGCTGTGGTGGTGGTGGACGCTGAGGCTTGCCAGCACATTTCCACAGGGTCAAAAGCAATGTCACATCAGTGCTGAGGTTTGTTAAAAGTGCTAAAAGGCTATATTCAGAAAACATTGTGCTGACTTTGAGTGGCGCTCAATACATCACCACGTACTCTGGCGTTCTAAGCCTCTTATTGGGCGGTGGTGTAACAGGACATATCCTAATCCTGGTGAGCTTATTCTGATGACCATATGAGCGGTGAGTGATTGCTTATGCTTATTGGTTTGGAGCCTTGCCAGGTATGACAGTGAAGACGCAGTAGTCAGGAGCAGGCCAAAGGTTACCAAGGGTTCCTTTGTCTTATTTAACTGTTTTCTACCACAGCTTCTCCTTGTGTCCTAGTGATACATCCCAACCCTCCACCATGAAGACACAGGACAGCATTGCATAACTTGAAATGCAGCCTCAGTGCTGTACATCCTCTACCCGGGTGATGCCCAGTCTTCAGTTACACAAATGCCTGAGCTGCTAGACATTTTCCATCTCATAAAAACATACAGGTTGACTTTTGGCCTATTACTTAATCCCTGGCACATCTTTGGGGTTTCTAGTGGTGGGCCTGTTCTTTTCTATCTAGTTAAAGGCCTGAGAAGTGCAACACTGAGTCCATGGTACAGTACGTGGAGTCAACATTTATTTATAGACTGAAACTGGAACCTGAAGAAGAAGCTGCAGAGATGTCAGCAAGTGGCCTGGCTCTGGATTTCAACCTAACCTACTACTCACCTCTGGGAGTTAAGATATTGGAGATAGTTTTTATTAGAATGGGCGAAAAGGTAACAGGCACTGAGACATATTCAAGTTATCTTCTCTGAAGGAAAGGTTGTGACATTTGTATGGCCTTGGTTTTAGGATTGTGAGAAGGGTAAAAAAAAAAACCTAACAGCACAGGGGATATTCTATTGTTTGTTTCTGACCTTTTTACATGATTTTGCTTGACAATCAAAGGATTTTGTAAGAGAGGCTGTCAATATGTGACAGCAATAGTGGAACAAAGATGTTTAATGTGTTCTTCAGCTGTGTAATTCAGAGCTTCCACACGAAGTCGATGAATCAATCAACAGAAAATTATTCGCCAATTACTTCAGTAAATGAGTTGTTGGTAGTTATTGTTAAAGGCTCCAGCCTCACAAATGTGACAATTTGCTGCCTGTTTATATAAAATTTGAAGTTTGAATGTATTTGCGTCATTGTGTCTTTGTCAGACAAAGCAAGACATCTGAGAAGTGGTCTCCTGAAGATTGTTGTTCACTATTTTATGATGTCTTATAAACTAAACAATTACTGTATTAATCACAAATGTTTTAAATAATGTTAAATAACGTAAACAATCATTAGGTCTCACTTTGTAGTTTATAATGTAATGACATTTGTAGTTTGAGTTGTTTGGTTATCAAAGTTTAAAAACCTGATTTTCAACAAATTCCTTGAGAATCTTTACCCTTTTTATCAATAATTTAGACAGTCAAAGTCCTTTGTAACTAATTTGGCTACGCTAGACCACATTGCAATAAAGTGTGATATTAATTAAAGAATCCTGACACGCAGAACATGATCTCAGTCTTTGTATATGTTGCACTTGTGGGTTGTTTGGAGAACTGAACAACAACCCAGGAATACAAAGGAGCAAATTTGCAGAGGTAAACACAATCTTATGATGTAATGTAATCCACTGCTGCACAAACACAAACTACAGTTTCAAAATTACCATATAAATTTGATCAAATAAGCACCTTGTTGAAACTATCTCAACAATACACTGACATTCAAAGATATAGTGTTTATTGTTAGGCTATTAGAGTGAATGCATTACATTGTACAAGTGTTTTCTCTCTGTCACTTCATATTTATGAAAAGCACGTAATTGCCTGTTCGGACTGTGGAAGTATTTGATCACCATTTTATGATGTTATTCCTTTTTTCAGGCCGGTGTGAAGGGGACTTTAGGTCGCTTAGTTGGAGTATTTGAGGTGAGCTGCCGTCTGCTTGCGGTAGACTTTATTTATCTTCAAATGTCAACAAACTGTTTGCTGTGTTTGTGACTGAGAAGTGAAAATATGCAAATTTTAACTCTCCCACAGAACCAGGAGAGGAAACACAGAACATATGTGTATGTTCTTATCGTAACAGAGGTGCTGGAGGACTGGGAGGACTCGGTCAACATTGGTAAAGCTCTGTTTGTTTACTTGTCAAAATAAGGATCGTACGGACAAAGTTCTCAGGCAGTCACATGTTGGACTGTAGCTTTATTTTCTTCACAGGCCTTAGCGATATTACCGTTCCAGGATTTTAGTGTATGTTTGCTGGGGGAGATTATAACACCAGCTTTGTTCCTGCCCTTGTGATTTTTCACATCAGCTCTGTGTACAGTACTGATAATGAGTCAAAACCTATGCTAAAACAATGCTTTTTTTCATGTGTCGCTTCTCGTGTTAACTTTTCTCTACAATGCTTTCTTGTTCTGTCTACAGGGAGAAAAAGGGAATGGTTTAAAATAGACGATGCCATACAAGTGTTGCAGTGTCACAAGCCTGTGCAAGCCACCTACTTCGAGGCTCTCCAGGAGAGTTGCCTGACCAGTAACGGAACACCATTGGTGGCCACGATAGGTGGGGACCTCTCCCCTACCTACAGCATCAATCAGAGCTCCGTCTCGGGTATCAGATAACTAAAACCATAACTCTGACACCCCCAGGAGCTTTCGCCACCACTTGCGCTCTTACTTGTGTCATTTCTCTTCTCTTCTCTTCTCTTCTCTTCTCTTCTCTTCTCTTCTCTTCTCTTCTCTTTCTCCTTCTCGCTCTTCTTTCTCTTTTTTTGTCTCAATTACATGGTTTGCCTTGCCAACTCCTTTGTGCCAGAACCGTGGCACAGACTTGATGACAAGTGTTGGGTGAATAGTCTGAAACACTTTGTAAATGTAAATGTAATTTTTGACCCCTCTTTTTTTCTTTTTACTGACAACTGCATGAAGTGTCCCCTCGTCCCCTCATTCCCCTTCCTAAACGCGCCCTTAGCGTGGTGTTTATTGAATGCAAGAACTACTTTTTACTGTTGTAATGTAAAAGTGTATACTTAGTGCTTAAGCTGAAGGCTTTTGGTGGTCTTTTTAACGTTTCCTCCATTTTTTTTGTTTATTTTTCTGTGAATGAATGTGCCCATTAGTGTACTCCCTTCCCTGTTGTAAGGATAGGAAATATTGTCTGTATCTGAATGAACACAATTGTTGGAAGTGACTTGTCTTGCATGAGCACTGTTATGTTGTGTCTCACTCACTCGAGTGACCTGATGCTGACTGTGCAACAGACATTTGGTAAGGTCTTTGGCTTTTCTTCATTTTTCTCCTTACTGTAGTTGTTGATGTCTTTTTAATCAGAAGGATACGGCCCCTAAGTAGTCTTTCAATTTCAGTAGTCTTTCAATTTCAAGTGTCAACTGTGTTTCTCTTATTTGGGAAGCTAGCCAAGCACTACAGGTTTCACTCTCAGACAAAGCAAATACAGAATACTGTACAGAGAGTGAAAGAATGTCAACATACAATGTAAAATGAACCACCTTTTCCTCAGTGTCTTTACCTCCTTTTAATCCCTCTTTGTTTTCTTTTCTTTTTTTTTTTTTAAACTGCTTTCTTGTGACTGACTACAAAGTCTTCCTCCACATACTGAGAGGGTAGAAGTAGTAGACTTCAGAATCATGCATTTGTAATTTCAAAATGCAGCACATATCACTTAAGTTATTAAAACCCATTTCCATATTTTACTCCTCACATTCAGTTTGGTTAAAAGCAATTGTTTACATTGTGTTCGTAATATAGCACAGGTGACTTTAGCGGGCACTTTTCATTATGGTCATGATCTTTTTTTTTTTTTTTTTTTAACCCTTCGTTCTTTAGTATTTAATCTGCATCCCCAAAAACACTCAGAACACCTGCTTGACATTGAAAGTAATGGATCTATAATGCTGTCTTTGGCAAGATGCAGAACAAACAAGCCTTGTACAGTTTGAGACCTCGTTTTTAACATGTAAAATGCTTTTGGATACTAGTTTTATTTTCTTTTTTTTGTTTGTTTTATTTTTCTTTCTCTCTCTAACGTCTGGCAAAAGTCTCTTTAGCTGAGCTGCGTCACTTGGCCTCGATGTGGCGTGAGGCAGCTGGCTCAATACTGTGAAACTGGAGGCGCTGTAGATAGCATGTAAGAGGTTTTTATTGTAAATTGTTTATTTCTGTATAGATCAAAGGTGAGAGTACAAATGACAAAACACCTCTTACACATCTGTGAGTGCTACATGTCATTTCAACTAAGGCTGGAATAACTGATTGAACTTGTCGCGCTGGCTTTGAAGCTGTTGGGAATTTTTCTCCTGAGATAGAATACAGTACATCTGAGGCTAAAGAACAAGGAATGTGGCCGTGGTTGTGGGTGAGGTTAAAGAGCCTATTTATAATAGAATATCCTTAAATCCTTTTTTTGTTTTTTTGTTTTTTTTAGACCAAAACTAATTTGTAGCGGTAAGGGACTCCTGTTTTTTTTTCATCTATGGTGAAACTGTAAAGTGAAGTACAACTGTAATCTGAGTTTCTAAACCACTACTTTGTTAAGAAATTAGCAAGCCTGGAATCTTTTCAAGCTAGCAGCCGTGCCACTTGCTCTAGTCAGCGCGGTTTCCCATGGAGGGTTTCTTACAGCGGTCCGTTCCAGAAGCTCGGAAATATTACTGAGTGCTTTGGCTGTATTTAAACTTGTAATAACTTTTAGGTGCGTTGGGAAAAAGCTGCCAGCATAAAACTGGCAACTGTTTTTAATTTAAAAAGGGCTCATATGTTTGCAAAATGTTGCCTAGTTCCGCCAATACCAATATTCGCATTTCTGTCTGCGTCCACCAGATGAGTTTAAGGCAACGTTGTGCTCTCTTTTTAGTTCTCCTCCAGCTCTTGAGGGAAATTTCTGCTTGTTTCGTCTGTCTTAATGCTTAACTAGCATCAAATTTCATAGCTGATGAAAATACCTTCCTGCCATGGCTGCAAACTACGCTACAAGCGCAGCGAGAGTGAGACGTAGCTAGAGATCCAAAACAAGGAGCTAAAAGATGCTAAATACTGCATACTCAAAAGAAAAACCTCTTTTGCTTACAAGAAATCATGTAAACCATGATTATAGCCACTGTGTACACCTAAATTAGTAAATTCTTTACTTGATTGATTAAATTGAATTAAATTTTGAGCACCTCATCTCTTGCACCTTTACTAAAGATAAATAGGATTTGCCATATTATGGGAGAGTTTAAGATTTCATACGAATGATTTCAGTTCGGTTACATTGGTAAAGACTTCTGTGTATTGTGGCTGGAAACTTTTTTTAAATTCTTAGTTAAAATTGAGAGTGTACTGTCGAATGCAGCAGTGGTGACATACCAATCTATAAATATACACAGAAAACTCCCTCATCATGGTTCACAAACTGATAAGAAACCCTTGATGGGAACTGACGCTGAGAACTGAATGCTAGTGGAACAGAGTTTCTCTGGAAGGAGGAGGACGGTTTCTTTCGGTGACAGCAGTGGTCGTGGAGTAGTGGTGACTTGCTTCTTTTCTCCCATTTATATTTTTTACGCTGGGCATCAGTGTCCCAGCAAATCCAGCTTTAGACAAAAGCTCCTGATGTTGGTCTGTGATAATGAAACATTTTCTGGATGCCAGTATGGGTGAGCACACAGTCTAAAGTCTCCTCCAGTTACAGACTTTGAACTGGTTTTACTGCTGTGTATCAAGAAGGTGCGGCAGCCAAAGTCTGTCTTTACGATGCCCGAACTGGCACTTGACATGAGATTTTGTGTTGATTAGACCTTTCTGTCTTCATCTAAAGGTGCAATTAAATGTTAATGGGATGAACCTGTACATTGCGGACTAGCAAAAAAAAAAGAAAAACCCCAGAGTAATTGGCGATGATTGAATTTGCTCTCTGTAGTTTGATGTGGGTGGCAGGTACTGTCAAAATGAATGTGAGGAGGTTTTCCACAAGTAACAGCCAGTGACTTAATTATTGATGACCACTTGTTCTTTATCCATATTTTTTTTCTGTTTGTTCTTTAATCTGTTGTGTTATTGACAAGCTAATGTCTTGTATATAGCTAACACAGCACCCTTACAGCCAGAGGACGCACTTTGGCTTTGGTCAATAAGAATTCGTCTCCTTTCTAAAAAAAACAAACAAACAAAAAACCCCTTCTTACTAAAATTCAGGCAGTTCCTGTCATAGAGTTTAGGCTAAAGTACAGGAGCAAATTTATGAAGTAACTGTTTCCACATAATGACACTGGAGTTCATGTGGAGTTAACACTTCTTCCTGGACAGTTTTTACGAATGAAATTGGCTCTTTTTGTTTGACATTGAAGCTTTTTTTTTTTAAATTTGGGCAAAGCGGGATGTGTTCTTAAAACAACTGGAGCTTCAAAGAAAGTCACTTCTTCAATTTACCAAAGTTGATTGTGTCAGTTAGCTGGCCCCATCTTGTGGCCAAAGCAAAAGAATCAAAAGCACATCACTTAGCAGCTGAGGATTGTAACATTCAGTTTTGTTTAGCGTGATGTTCAAACTATTTTATCAGCCAAATGACAGAAAAAATAAAATAAAATACACATCGATTTAAAAAGACAGTCCCCTCTCTCAAAAAAAAAAACATTACAATTGAATAACAAACTAAATGTGTGTACTTCTAGCCGTTGACCTCAGCCTTGAAGTTACATCCTTGTTGTAATTGTGTTCTCCAAGGTAAATGTGTCACTGGAATATTCTTCCTCCTCTCTTTTGTCATTTGGGACTGTGGAATAAAACCAGTGCGAGAAGACTGAAGATTGTAATATAAATGTGCCAACAAATAAACACCAGTATTTCACATTCAGGTCAGTGTCTTTGTGTTCGTATCAGACACCTGGGCAGCTGTGGCTCAGGTGGTACAACAGTTGTCCTCTTGGATGGTAAGGTTGGTTCGATCCCCGACCTCTCCACAGTCAAAGTGTCCGTGGGACACTGAACCCGAAGTTGCTCCCAACGGCAGGCAGCGCCTTGCATGGCAGCTCTGTTGCCATTGGTGTGTGAATGTGTGTGTGTGAATGGGTGAATGAGAAAACACTGTAAAGCGCTTTGAGTGCCGCTAAGGTAGAAAAGCAGTCCATTACCATTTACACCAATTTGTTCTGTTTGTGTGTTCAGTACTCCATTACAAAACACTACATAACTAATTTTAGATTTATCGATTTATTGAAAACCTGTATCACCCCTGTGAAAAAGTAATTGCCCCCCTAAACCATAACTGCTTAGATCACCCTTAGTTAAACGTTTGCACCATTGAAGAATTTTGGCCCACTCTTCTCTGCAGAATAGTTCTAATTCGGCCACATTAGAGGATTTTCGAACATGAACTGCTCTTTTAGCGTTCAGCCACAGCGTCTCAATTAGATTCAAGTCTGCATTTTGACTCGGCCACTCAAAAACCTTACTTTTGTTTTTGTTTTTTTGAGCCATTCAGAGGTGGACTGGCTTGTGTGCTTTAGGTCATTGTCATGCTGCATTTCCCATATATATAATCATAAAAACTATTTGCTACAGTTTGTCCTTATGCATATTTAAATAAACAAATAACCCTAATTTGGAGTGTGCTGATGAAGGTGTATTGTTCTTTTGCAATGCACCACTCAAATGGACTGGACAAACTGCTCATAGCTGGAAAAAAAATGTAACTGAATACTGGTGAAACATGGCAGGAAACAAACTAAAGTGGCAAATATTGTTTATTAAGTCTAATTGGCAGGTGAATTCTAAGGTTGTGTTTTGATTGATACCTGTTGGTGCAATTATTATTCTGTCAGTGTAAACCAGTTGTTTTTTCTTTGACACAAACTGCAGAACAGCCTGCTGTCAGGATTAGTACACAGAAACATCAGGTCTTGCTAAAATAGGAAAAGCTCAGATGTAAATAGTATCATTGGCTTCTTCTTATTAAGTGTTGCAGTAAACCACGTGAGTAAGAAAGCACAATAGCTATGGAAGTGGCTCATCTAAATGGCTGCCATTGCTCCGTTTATTAATTACCTGCTTTAGCAAGTCAAACTGTCAGCAGTGAGAAAGGTCAGCAAGCGTGCAATATGAGTTAGACATTTCCTTTGAGACAGTAGACCACACAGACTTCTTAATTATACTTTTCCCAGCTAAGCCTGTTAATAAGTATGTAGCATGGAATTGGGACACAGCTGATGGGCCTAATTTCACATGAAAACCACTTGCAAGAATGGCGTGTCCACACAAAATCTACAGACCTCCAGTAAAAGCTCCTCCTTGTGCCTCTAAGGTATGTTTCACATTATCCTGACACCAAGTTATTGTTTTCTCTTGCTGGCTTTTGCTTTCTCTGCTTTACTAAACCTCTGCTCAGGTTGACGATGGGCAGACGTCACCAGAAACACCTTCATAATAAGTGGTTCTAGTATGATTTTCCTCACGTGGACTGGCGTAACCATATTCCACAGGCCAGTCGATAGTGACGACAGCGACAAGAGCTGTTCTTAAATAAGAAATAAATGCAGAATTTAATTTAGCTGCTTCCATTTCAGGGTCATGACACATTCATTGTGCTCCAGTCACCACAATTTACACACTAGCTTTTCTCATGTGACATACCTACAAGCCTACTGGGCTTCCTTTAAAATGCAGCGAGTTCATGATTACATCACTTTGTGTGGTGACAATGTGTGAATACAATCAATTGTTCTCCCTTGATCAAAAGACTCAAGTATTTTTAACACCAAGTCTCACAAACTTGAACCTCTTTCAGGTCTTCATCTGTGCACTTCAACTTTATTTTGTAAATCTAAACCTGTTAACAAACTTCCCTCTGCTCAGCATAAAAAGAATTATGCAAAAAACACAGACACAGGTTGTATTTTGATTTTCTTTATTGTACAGAAAGAGACAGTGAAATCTACTGAGGCTGCTGTCCTCTGCCGCGTCCGAAGCCACCCCTCTGCAACACAAAGGTTTCGTCAGTCCATCGGTCAACGTAGAGCTCAACAAAAGAACAAACTTTTAAAGCTGCACCACACAAACTAAATTTAGCTTCCTGACATTCCTGATGGAAACCCGTGTATATAACCGCACCCTCAACCTAACAATGTTGCAGCAAGGACTGTTTTTAATTAACTGCTCTAGAAAACATTCCTCATTTGCTATAACTGAGAACAAGAAAACCTAGAAATTGCTTTTGTGGCCGCTGCATTTTGCAAAAACACACACATAAAACAAAAGGAAAAGCACTTACGAACTGGAACTCCGTGGCAGCTCCAGCACCAGCCTCTGCTTTCTTGTCAGCACCAGCTGAAGGAGAAGTTATGAATAAACAAGTCAGTCAATCATTTTCATATATTTGTCTTCCATTATATTACTAGTTTACAATACAAAAACACAACATCATTTTCTTTATTCAAATATCAGAATGGCAATAAGCTGACTGTAAGTACATACATTTTAAAGATATTCAGTTCATGTTTCTAGCAGTAAACTGGACCATTTAAGAACCAAAAAGCTGAGAATATGTTGCATTTTCCACTACTGTTGCTGAAACCATTTAAAGCTCCAATTAAAACTTTAGTTTACACTGCAGAATTTCCTCTGGAATATACATATTTGTATTACTGACATGTTTTCTTGGCCCGGGCTCCAATCACTGCACTTTCCCATTTTGTTTTCCAGAATGAACTGTCGCTACTTCACAGAGAATTTTTAATGCATTATACCATCTTAAAAATTAACCTAATGAGCTGGAGTCACCGTTTCTATCTGCCTCATTTAATGCCTTCATGCAGCTCATTAAACTTAACAGCGCCAAGATCACATAAGCAACTCAGCCAATAATGTGAGCGGAATAGTTAGTGCTATACATACGGGGTGCAGCAGATCGCCTGTATGCATCTCTGTCTGCCTCTCCACGGGTAAGGCGGGCGGGCCTCTCTCCTTCCATTCCTGCAGAGAACAAGACAAAACATTCAGTTCACGTTCTACTACAGTTGTTTTGCTTTAGAAAAGGATTAAATAAGAAGAAATCCAATATGCTTTAAAGTCAACGTTGTTCAGCTTTAATGCTACGAGTTATCGCTGAATACAGTATGCTAGAAAAGCTGTAAGTGTTTATAAAGCTTTGGCCTCAGGGGCTCCTGTTTGAGATTATTCATGGCAAACAAAGAAATGTGCACCCTTTAAGAAAAAAAAAACATTATCCAAATATGCACTGCTGTAGCAGACAATCATTTTATCTCGCTGGTAACTGTAGCACAGCATTGTCTGTGGGGTGGAGATGGAGATCCCTGTTTGTTAACAGAGCATAGAATGATATTCATTATCAGCAGTGTTAAATGGACCCACAGCTAAGCTTAACTTTAAAACTCAGAAGTCCAGTGAACAATCTCAAACATCTCTGTGCACAAGGAAGGTAGAAATGTGGTGAGAGGCATATATAGAATGTTTCCTTCTGCAACCCAGATAGCTGGACAACTAAAAAAAACATACATAACAGGTTTTACTAGAGGCTGGATTTGCAAATTATTAGTATTTTTTATAACTACACTGGAGTTAATGATTATCTTGAACAACTAAAACTAAATGTTGCAACACTGAGCCACAGCTGCAGCCTTTTTACTCCATCATGTTAAGCTCTTTGGAATGCTTCCACTCAGCAACTTCACATCAACAGCAAATGGCTTTTGTTCCTCTGATGCCACAATTTACAGTCCACAGTTAATCTGTTGTCATTTGAAAGCTAATATCTATAGACACATTAACACATTCGTATACTAGTGCCACTTCCGTAAGAGTAACAACTGGGCAGCAGTTCAGGCATTTCAGCTGCTGGTATTCTGCATATTGTGGCACTGGCTCAAGGAAAAAGCATTAAAAATTCTTGCTAAAACACATTTTGAGTGTCTTACCCTTGGGCCTGGGCCTTCCGGTCTCAGGGCGGGTCTGGCGGCGCAGGGTGGCGGGCACAATCTCAGGGGGAAGGTGGAGGAAGTCTCTCAGGTACTGGATACCCTCATTGGTGAGGTACCAGTAAAAATGACGCCAGGCAAATTGCTCCTTGACATACCCACAGGACTTCAGAGACTGAAAGAAAAGGACACACACCGTCACTTCACACGCCAAGTACTGTGATAGATCAGTACAAAATCCACTTGATGTCAGTAGATACCACATACTAAGTATCCTTTAAGGCTTTTCTTTAAAAAAAAAAAAAAAACATTTGTCACGTCCTGATTTAAATCCAGAAAACATAACCTCTCTCTCTGATGTGCAAAGCAAGACAATTGAATTCACATGGCAGGTAAGAATATAAAGGGATGACAGCAAAGCAAAGTATCCCAGTGGAAACAAGTTTTAACAGTAGAATTAACATGAGGATTTTATTTTTCAAACTTGTGTCATTTTAGGTTTTGTTGTGCAAATGTAAAGAGTTTAAGTTTGCCAGTGTGCTTAAATTAGTCCACTAAAGAAGTTGCTCTCCACATTTTTTGCTGGGGCACTTCATCATGCCCTGTTCAAATCAAATCAAATCGAAAGGGTAACAGCGATGGAAAACAATTCCCCAACTCGTAAAGTACAAGTGTTCTTATCCTGAGCCAACTGAAAGTGACTGTATGAATACAGCCTTACTTACATTTCACATGCATCGTATTTACTATGTCAGACTATATCCATTACATTACCACTGATTTACCTTGGAGGATGGTATATGCAAGAGGTCTGTACTTCATCACATCAAAGGATAAAAACTTAAATCAGCTCAGCACTAGAATCTCATAACCTCCACATGTCAACAGTAATCATATTTTGTGCTGGTCTGTCACAGGTAAGAGATGCTCCAGAAAATGCTCTGAACTATAGAGTGGTCATCCGTACAACTGAGAAGCCATGGCCAATTGCTTCAACCAAAAGACGTGACAAATATTGAGGGACTTTTCGGATAAACTGCAGGTTGTTGCTCTTGTTATGTTTATGTGATATATGGCATTATAAATGTGCTATCCATGTAAAAGACATAGTGGAATTCTCTCAACTTCTGGACATGGTGGTGTTGATTCTTGAGATGCAGGTCTTTATACTGCAGTGTTAAATGAGGTCACAGCGAGTACAAATGGGACAGAAGCAAAAAAAAAAAACTGCTTGGAATTCAGGGGGTTAGCTCTGCTATTTCTAAACAGCAGTTTTGCTACTGAAGAACACGTATGGTTCCGCTAATATTACTATGATAACTTTGTATGACATGACTGGCCAGTATTTTGGAGAGTACTGGCCGTATCCTCGTCATCAACAGATGGACGGGCTACATTTCGTAACAGCTCAGTCTGTTAAAAACTTAACTTTACTCCTCCAGTTTCTCACCTGCATCGCTTTCATCACATGAAGGTTGGGCACATTCTTGTCAGCAAGCTCCGGATGCTTGGCCAAGTGGACGTCTTTCTTGGCCACCATGACTCCCTCCTTGAAGAGGAGCTCATAGATAGCAATGCGGTTCTTCTTGGGCATCAGCATCTGCGTTCAGAGACGAGAAGTTCATCAGTTTCCAGCAACAGGGACAGCATACCGCAGTCTCCATGATAGCAATGCTAACAAGCTAGCTAGCATGCTAAGCTACAGCTACTGATGTAAAATAAGGCAGCAGGAAGCCCGTCACCAAAGGCTTTATTAATCTAGTACACTGCCGTTGTTTTTTAATGCTCATATTACTAGCGAGAGCATTTTAGAGACATTTAAGCTGAAGAAAGCAGCCCGCGTCAAAGGAGAAAAATGGCAGCCGTTCGAGAACATCAGAGCCGGGGTTACATCTCCCCTTCTAAGCCCAATATCGACGATTTTAAAGCGTTTAAGGCTGAAATACGGTTAGTTTTCACATTTTGACTTCAATAACAATCTATCATTAAACTCTATTTTTGTATAGAGGGTCAGATGTTGAAGATATATTTGGATTACTTCGCCGGGTCTCACTTTACCTTTCCACTTGTTCAGGAACCGGAGCTGGAAGGAACGACTGTCGTTGATCAGGAAGAGGTAAAGTCTCGGTGCCGCCCGGCGGAGAGCGTCGCCCCCTGCTGGTGTGGAGAGGAAACACAACATCGACAATGAGCTACTACAGAGGTAGTAGATTTAAATTATTATTATTAGTAATAGTATTAGTAGTAGTAGTAGAAGTAGTAGTATTTTTTATTATTATGTGCAATTGCTTAGTCAGGTTAATTTTTATCAACCCATTTGGGAGAGTTTCATCAATTTCATCGAGAAGTGTTACAAAAATATGAAGCCACTGATGGAATGTGTTGTAATCAGTGTATTCAAATCCATTTACTCTAGCACTGTACTTACTTACAAACTTGAGATACTTTACAGCATACATTTGATTTTTCTTTATACTTCTGCTTCACTGCAGTTAAGGGGAATTTATTGCACTTTTTTACTCTGTCAAATATACAGTAATATTGTTTCTGTTAGTTTACAGATAATCAAAATAATAACAACAAAAACAACAATAATGATAATAATGTATAATGCACTTTTCAAAATCCAAATTATGAAAGACAGCAAAGTAAAACAGACAAAAGTCATTATCAGATTTTTTTTTTTTTTTTTTAAAAGACAAAAACATAATGGGATGCTTATTAAAAAAATAATTAATTAAAGAACTAAAGTACAGATCAAAGGAAAATAAAACTCAAATTTAGGAAGGTCTCTTCAATAAAAAAAGACTTTAAAAAGACCACTGACTCAGTTGATTTCGTCAGGGGGATCATTCCAGAGCCTCGGGCCCTGACAGTTTGGTTCCCTTTAGTTTCTCACTGAGCCCTTGGAACAGACAATAGGCCAGTGCCTCAGGATCCTACAGTATATAAAGTGCATAAAGTACTAAAAGGTCAAGGATATAACTACTAGAAACAGGTACTGAAGGGCTGTAAGAGTAATCAGTAAATATTTAGATCTATCTGTCATAAAGCAAGTTAAGTTAAGAGACTAAAACAGGAACGATGTGATTGGTTTTCTGGATTACATACAAAACATATGATGAACATATAAAATATGATGCTCTTACTAGCCCCACTTCCATTAACTATTACAGGTAAATGTACATCAGTGCATCTGTAATAACAATATCATTTTATTTATTTAGATCTCCATTAGCTACTGGACTGTACGAGCAGCTACTGTTCCCCATTAATATTTTAACAACACTTTAATAACAGAAATACATCCACACACATCCATCACGTTCATGCAACACAAAACGAATCAATACATAACACAACTGCAAATACACACATTAAGGTTGTACCACCTCACAAACGCAATAGCTCCAGTACTGTAAATGAGAAAAGAAATCACTTCACAACACTTCCTCGGAATACAACCAAAACTAACTATAATGATAAAAAAATTTAGTTTTCATAATTAGGATTCACATAAAAGCTATGAAACCAAGTATGATAAAATAACAACACAAACTGGAAGTTGTCTGTACAAATTATTGTTTCTGTTTATTAGTAAAAAATAAATAAATTTAAAAAAATGATGCTTTAACTTCATCAATTAGTTACCAAGATTATTGATTAAAAAAAAACATTCTGATCAGTTTACAGAAGAATAAACTGATGTTAATGCACAATATTGTATTTTTCATAATAATTGTCAAAGAAATGACTAGTCAATGTATAATAAGACTAGGAATACTAAACCTTATTTCTCCAGTACCTTTTAAAACAGCAGTTACAATGTGCTTTACAAAATGAAAAAATATACAAAGCTTTGGAAGACAACAATACAATTTTTTTAAAAGGCAAAAAAAAAAAAAAACGGAAAAATGTACCAAATACTTTTATGTACGGGCGGACTTTTAAAAGCTTTTTGAACTGAGGAACCGACTCAGCCACTCTGACTGCAAGTGGGAGCTTGTTTCACAGCATTTGTGGCTAAAACAGCAAAAGCATGATTCCTCCCTTTGTTGTAAGTCCCGACTGTGGGACTTATAACAGTAACTGATTCGCAGATCTCAGGAGTTGAGGTGCAGAATAAAGTTTTGAGAGTTCAGAGATGTTGAGTGGAGCCAGACCGTGTAGTTATTTAATAGTAGAATTTTAAACTGAATTATGTAAAATATTCTGTACTGTAATTGATTAGACATAAAATATACCGTGTACACTGTATAAAAAGACATATAACCTTTTTTTTTTCTCACTGTCTGACATTAAATCAGACTAACCTTTTACTCTTTTATTTTTTTTAGGATTACCAAAATTATTTCTATTTGCCAAATGCCAGAATGACAAGAGAGAGATTTTTTTTATTGCTTTCTTCAAAGTCAGAAGTTTACATACGTTTCCTTAGTATTTGGTAGCATTGCCTTTAAATTGTATGACTTGGGTCAAACGTTTTGGGTTTCCTTCCATAAGCTTCTCACAGTAGTTTACTGGAATGTTGTCCCATTCCTGCTGACAGAACTGGTGTAACTGAGTCAGGTTCTTAAGCTGCCTTGCTCCACACACCTTTTCAGCTCTGCCCACAAATTTTCTATGGGATCGAGATCAGGGCTTTGTGATGGCCACTCCAAAACACTGACTTTGTTGTCCTTAAGTCACTGTGTAACTAATTTAGCGGTATGCTGAGGGTCATTGTCCATTTAGAAGACCCATTTGCACCCAGGCTTTAACTGGCTGATGTCTTGAGACGTTACATCAATATTTCTACACAATATTATTTCCTCAGATGCCATCTATTTTGTGAAGTGCACCCTCCTGCAGCAAAACACCCTACAACATGTTGGGATGGTGTTCTAAGGCTTGCACACTATCCCCTTTTTCTTCCTCCAAATGTAGCGATGGCCATTATGGCCAAACAGTTACATTTTAGACCACTTCTTCAGACCACAGGACATGTCTCCAAAAGTTAAGGTCTTTGTCCCTGTGTGCATTTGCAAACTATAATCTGGCTTTTTTATGTTGCTTTTGGAGTAATGTCTTCTTCCTCTCTGAGTAGCCTTTCAGTCCATGTCGGTACAGGACTTGTTTCATTGTGAATACGCAGCATCTTCACAAGGTCTTTTGTTCTGGGGTTGATATGCATATTTCAAGAAAAACACTTCATCTCTGGGACACAGAACCCGTCTCCTTCCTGAGCACTATGATGGCTGGACATTCCCATGGTGTTAATGCTTGTGTATAATTGTTTGCACAGATGAACGTGGAACCAGACTTGTGGAGGTCCACAATTCTCTTCCTGATATCTTGACTGATTCTTTTAGATTTTCCCATGTTGTCACAAAAGGAAGCAGTGTGTTTGAGGTGTGCCTTAAAATACATCCACAGGTGTTCCTCCAATTAACTCAAATGTTGTCAATTAACATACAGTATCAAAAGCTTCCAAAGCCATGACATCATCATCTGGGCTTTCCCAAATAGTTTGAAGGCTTAGTAATCTTAATGTATGTAAACTTCTGACTTTGAAATGAATGAAAAATACTTTATTTATCCCAGAAGAGAAATTCAATAAGAAAGTAATAATAATAAAAAAAATCTTTAAAAAAAAAGTCCCTCTCAATATTCTGGCATTTAGCAAATAGAACTAATTTTGGTTATCCTGACTGACCTAAAACAGGAAAAGTTTAGTCTGACACACACACACACACACACACAAATATATATATATATATATATATATATATATACACACACACACACATGCATGCATGCATACATATATATGTATATGTGTGTGTGTGTGTATATATATATAGGAGATTTGTAAAGCAAAAAATGAAAAAGTGGCAATTTACTAATTACACAGATTTTGTATTTTACTTTGAAGTACATATTCCTGGAGAGTTTAAGAAATCTTTTGTTAATTTTGTCTTTTAATGATAGCAATGTACTCTGAGTTTTTTTTTTTATCTCTCATTTATTTTCTTATACCTAATTCTACTCTTCTTAACTTTAGTCAATATTATTGTTTTTGCATTTAATTGTTTCTGTACTGTAAGGTTCAGAAATGTTCAGCTCTTGAAACTATGTAAAAGATTGTAACTTTGTTTTGAAATTATTGTATAACGTGGCTGTATTATTGCTTGTAGTAGCAGCAGTAGCAGCAGTAGTGTATTGTGTCTGGATTTGTGTGCAAAAGCTTTACTTGCGTCATTCACCTTTCAGCACATATTTTGAAGGCGCTTCCGGTCCAGCTGCTCACTTATGGTAACTTGACTTCCGCTCCCGGACCCTCCCCCCATCTGGAGGCTCCTTTTACAGACTCGGTTACCGGCGTTACAACGGAGCCAGTTCCCGCTGATGAACACCATGATTACATATTAAGACGTTCACAGGAGCTGGATTAAAATTTCACTCAGGTATGTTATTCTTTTATTTATTTATTTTTTTAATTTAGCTGCGAGTCAGTTATGAACAGCTGCATCAGGTTTGTTGTTGAAGAAGAAGCTTCATTTATATCAAATACTGCTGCACCGCTACATCAGCTGTCGGTGAGAGGAGGCAGCCACTGATAACCTTACTGTGAGTAAATGTAAGAGTCCATAGATTTAAAAGTTCTGTTTTTATTTACAGCATCCTCCCTGTTTTCCTAAAAAATCTGCAGTTTGTGCAGAAGCTGTGAGTTGAAGCTCTGCCAGGCTGCACTCCTGCTCCATGACACTCGTTCCTCATAAAAATGAACCAAGCTCCACTTACAGTTTGATATAAGAGAATGTGTTGAGCTGATCATTTGATGGAGTTCCTGTGCAGAACATGCAGTGCTGATCAGAGCCCCAGCAGCAGCAGCAGCAGCAGCAGGCTGTGCAGGCTGCAGCAGAGGGCAGGGAGGGACGTCTGAAGTAAAAAGCTGGTCTCTGGGGAGAGCCTGTGCTTCCTCCACACCAGCCATTTCTTTGATTTATCGTTGGACAGAGCAGCTGGTGGTTGATCAGGTCAGAGCTGCTGACCTCCGACCGAGCAGAGACTCTCATCTCTGAGCGACTCTGTCCACGGTTCTGAACTCTGATCGCTGATGTGCGTAAGTACAGCAGGCTGCCGGCCACTGTGCATCTGTAATTCATGGAAAAGGTTGTGTAAGACCTGCAGCAAAACTTTATTCCTTATGCATCAATTTCATATGCAGACTTCAAAAAATATACATGAAAGGGCAATTTGCACAATCAAGTCCAGTGTATGTGTCATGAGAAGTGCTGTGAGAACATTTGTACAATGTCTCTTAAGTTTGAGATTTGGACAGTTCACCAGAGCAGTTCACTTTAGAAATGATGAAGTTGTTACAGGAAGCCTGTGATACAAACAGCAGCCCCTGTGGGAAAAAAATCATCGACTTTTCTGTCTTGTTAACACGTCCATGTGTTGTTTGTTATATACCAGAAGAAACATCAACATTGAACTAAACATGCTTAAACATTTCCACTTTGAAACTGGGGTTTAAAGATTGTCGTCTCATGAATACGTATTCACACTCTTGAGATTTTGTGTATCACAAACATAGTGGACCAATCCTGTCAGTTTGCAGGATGTGGTATTGTTCTTCATAAGTTTCCAGATCCAACACATATGACTGAAATACACCAATAATACAACTTGCTACTGTGCAAAGTAGTTTTAGTGTTTGAGTCTAAGGTGAGCTGGTGTGCTCCAGCTGCAGCGAACCGAGATGGAGACTTCATAGATGTAACAGTGTAGAGTTACATTAAAGGAATATTAAGACACAAAGAGATAGTTTTCATGGAAAAAGGCTTCTAAATGTGTGACTTTGATACATAGAGATACATTTTCTGGGGTTTGATCACTGACTGCAGAGGGCCTTTAAAGACGTAGTAAACACCAGATCAGTCAGGTTAACAAAAACACAGAACCCTACATCTTTGTTGTGTGGCCTGTACCTTGAACAGACAGAACTGGTTCATGCCTCACTGGAAGGCAGGGTGAGGAGCGGGCTGTAATGGGGTCACCATGGATGCCTTCCAGTGTTTCCAGGAAGCCATTTACAGTGGTGTGCTCAGTTGTTTGAATGAAAACAAACAGTTGTGTAACAAACACACGAAGGACCAATAATGGGTTGGGCCGCAACCTAATTCAGTGCGAGAAAGATTGTGATGTAGTGTACCTGGAGCTTAACGTTCAGGATATTTCTCTCTCTCCTGCTGCTTTGATTTTCAACCTTTTTTTCCAGCTCGGGGGAGGTGAATTTGTTGGTCACTGTCTGCATCTGTCTACACCAAGACTGTAATTTTCCACTTATCGTATATTGGGGAAAGCAGATTGGCACCATGAGCACATATGTTTCAGGCCGAGCCTCCTTTTTCTGTATAGCGTTGGAGAAAAGTTAATTTCATGACTTTTACTCGTCATTCTCATGAGTTGTAACAGGCCTGGTTGATGAATCAGTCGACCACTGTGTTAACAATTCATTAATCATTCAAATCCTTTATTAAGCAAAAATCGCACATAATTGTCCGTTCCAACGTCTCAAATATAAAAATCTGATGCTTTCTCTGTTCTGTTGTTTTTAATTGTGCACATTTGGATTCAACACTCTCACGTTGGACAAAATACACAATGTGAAGACATCAGGATCTGGGAAATTGTGATTTGTTTTTTGCTTGTTTTTTGACATTTACACATTCATTTTGTCAAAGTGTTTCAGTCCATCCAGTGGAATATTCACTGAAGCTCAACAGCAGTTGTAAAATGATGATTATTTTCACTCAGTGCAGTCACAGAATACAGGTTTAGTTGGCCTGTAATGCTTTGTTTTGTAATAAAGAAATCACCTCCACCTATTTCTAGTCACCAACCTGCCATAACAAGGCTTAACCACTGCTCCACTCTAACAAGGGATCGTTTTAAAGCTGAGAATCCACCGCGTGCGACTGAATTGTTTTCACCGTGAACCACAGAAGGAAAACTAATTTTTAGTGTTTGATTTCATGGAAATATCTGAGCTGTGTGTCAGTTAAAGAAAGAGGCCAGAGTGGATTTGTGTGCCTCTTTTAAAGTGCTTTTATTTGAGTGCATAATTGGATTAATTCATGTGACAAATTAGAGACACTCATTTGATTTGCAGCGTTCGGTTCGACTCCTCTCTTTTTTGTTGGAGGGATGACAGATGAAGTGTCATTGCTAATGTAATTAATTAGACTAAACCCTGAGTCGTCTTTCTCTCCGTCCCTCTTACGGATACGGTATTCCCAGCGGGCACAGGCGCAACTGTTTGCTTCCAATTTTCATTTGTAGTTACAAGCTTGGCATGTCACATCTGGTGCTCACAGTCTCTGCCCTTGTTAGATGATTGAAAGGAAACCAATTGAACCTGCTTATTCTTTTCTATTAGTCCCTTTAGCCTTTGTAACCGAGGATACGGCTTCAGACATTCTGAGCTTTTTTTTTTTGTCTATGTCTGGCTTTGGATCGATGCAATTAAAATTTTCATTTCATCTCATTTGCTCTGAGAATTACAGCAACATTAAATAGGTTGTAATTGCTTATGCGCTGCTCTCCTGCAAAGGAGGATGAGAGGGTTTGGCGCATTTATTTTGGAAAATGACTGCATGAATGATATATATACGGACAAACACTCAAGCCGTTTTGAGGGGTTTTTTATGGCTAAATGGAAAGGGTCCTCTTAAAGCTTCCTCTATACATACTCAGCGCGCAGGCCTGCAGGCTGGATGGCTTTGCCTTCGCCTGTGTGAGGTAATTGGAGCCTGAGATAGGATCCTCACAGGGGATCATGGGAGAAAGGCAGGCTGTGTTTCCTTAAAGGCCCAGGGTCTGCAGCCGCCGTCGTTTTTATCTGGCTGATGTCACACATGAAGAGATTCAGGGGTTTTGACTTGTAACAGTATGGGATGGAGAGGGGGGTTACCTTAACTTGGAAAAATGGCAGACATTAAATGGCAGGGCATAAACATAAAGACTTGTGTTACTTTATCATGCAGCAGAGGAGCAATTTCAACATGTGATAACAGTCGTGTAAAGTACTGTTTCTAGCAAAAATGCTCAGTAATCTGTTTTGCATGTGTTTGTTCCGCCGCCTGCCTCGGTGGGGGAAATGTTATTCATAGCTTTGTGTTGTTTTTCTCACACAACTGAAGCAGCCACTGAAAATGACAAGACGTGTAAGCAGCGGAAAACATTTCCCAGGGTCAGCAGAGCAGGTTGTGGAGTTGTGCATGGTGTGAACTTACTAATCATGTGGTTTGAGCAATTGTTTCAATCACTGATAAATGTGCTGATTCATTTTTTTCATGAATCCATTAATTGACACAAAATGTGAGAAAATAGTGAAAAATTATCCTCATTATCACAAGTTGATGCCCAAAACGTTGCCAAATGCCTCAGTGATTCTTATTCCAACTAACTGATTTATCTACAGATGTATCAGGGTAACAAATGTCCAGCGTCTGTCTAGCTGTAGAAATCTGTTCTGGTTTGAAGGTGACAGAATTCACCCAAAAATTAAAGCTGATTTAGCAAATTAGTCGTGAAACACAAATCGACTGTATTTATGTCCAGGGCTGTTGTATTATTTACAGGTATAAGCTGCTTTGTAACTATCCTCCCAAACACTGATTATGTCTATAGTGTCAGACTCTGAATCAGCAGAATCTAAGCAGCAGACTGCACAGTGCCGATCAGCAGTAAACACAGTCCAGGCGTACGGCTCTTTTGACTTTTAAATGTCAAATAAACATCTCAGATATCTCTTTCATTCATTCAGATCATGAAAATTAAAGCTGATAACTAAACTAATCTATGACACTTTGGATAATCAATAGTGTAATGTATTTTTTTCTGGTGAAAAATGACCAAAAACTACCTCTTTCTGGCTACTTTTGTTTGTCTATAGGGAGTCTTGGCATAGGCTGCTATATTCTAACACTTAATGAGACAGCTTAGAATATGAACCTAGAGCAGAATCAATAGTTGATCGTCTTCTGAAACCTATCAAACAACTTTTTTTTAATGATTCATTGTTGTTTTTAAGCAAAAAAGAGAACATTTCAGAGTTACAGATGCTGAAAAGTTGCTGCTTTTTGCTATTTGATTGGAATTTCTTAGGTTTCAAATGTGCTACAGGCTGCATAAATAATGGAGAAAGGCCCAAGATGAATCAATGAATTAAAGGCAAATTGGCAGATTGATCGATATTAATATAATTTGCAGCCCTAATTAAAACAGTCTCTATCCGCAGGATCAAGGCCTCCCAAGAGGTTCCAAGATAAATCTAAAAGACTGAAATACACATTTTTTAAACACAGAAGTTATTTTTTTCAGACTTTTCCCTCTAATTCTAATTCATTTGCTCCTTTTTTTGAGAAATACAATATATTTGAACCCTTTAGGGCTTTAAAAAGTCTTGAAATCAAGCAATCTGAGACGGGAAAAAAATCTAACTGAAGTCCCAGAGCTGCGATGAGGACAAGCAGATGCTGCTTTGTTTTAAGGAGGAGGCACGAGATAAAAATCACTGTTGCATGGAAGCAGGATTGCTCATGAGACATTTTTAGACTTGTTTTACGCAAGTCAGCCTTGTAGTGTGCACCAGCGAGAGCTTCATTGAGCAAATGCAGGGGGATAAGTCGGTGCGAATCAAGCGACGCATGTGTTTCCGCTTTCCAGAGCGTATTAAGTGGGTGCAAACCTCGGCGGTGTCTCTGTTGTAGATGGTACATTACAAAAGCCTTGTCACAGCTTAAGAGGAACAAGGGGAGGCTATTAGAGGTTGTTGGCTGGAGGTTGGTTTTTCTCCTGAGAGGCTTCAGAGCATCAGATTTATAGTGTTGGTGGAGTGCTTTGGAGCAGAGCGAGAAGGAAGCAGGAGAGTTTGATGTTGTCATAGTGACTGTGCTCTGTATATGTTTACTGGCGTACACATAGAATCGTATGGATTATATCGCTGCAACTAACACTTTCACAATTGGTTCAATTGTCGATTCTTTTTCCTAAGTAAGGATTTAGACAATATCTGCAAACAATCACAGTCACACATCACAAGTCCCAGAGTCCAGCACGGTTACCCCAAACTTACTATTGTGTCCAACCAACTTTCCAAAATAACTAAATTATTATAGCACATGAAACAGAAAACATTTTCAGCCACTAATAGATGAGTTTGCGCTGTTTAATTAGATCCTCTTTCCATCCACATCACCTTAAAAGCTGAGTTTCAGACTTTCGATCCCCCAGGTGAGCTCCGTCTGTTAATGAACATCATGTGATGTGGTCAAAGGTCAAGAGCAGCTCAGAAATGGACCTTAAGGTCAGATTCCAAGGCCAAGAGTGAACTTTCAACTCAGATTGTGAAAGCTGCTGTCAAAATTGTTGGACTTCAACCAACACTTATTGTCATTGTGGATTATTCTGCTGATTGTTTTCCCAGTTTATTGATTGTTCTGTTATAACATTTTGACAAATTTAAAAATAATTTTGATCTCTCAGAGCTTAAAGTAACATCTTTAGATATCTCATTTTATCTTA
>NW_007577736.1:789211-790703 GCF_000690725.1 Stegastes partitus | reverse complement strand
ATGTTTGATGACTTTGACTCAGGCTCTTCGGCTCCTACTCAGTCTGCTACAGTGTGTGTGCAAAGAAATGTGTGTTTGCAAATACTGCAGGTGTTTTTTTTTTTTTTGCTTCTGCATCAAAGAAACCCAACAATATTAGTTCTACGGAGAAATGCACAAATAGAGCTGTTTGGTCATTTATCGTGACATGTGCGACTCAGAGTTTTTGCTGAACTACAGCCTGCATAGTTTGGACTCACCTGATTGTTTCACTGCTGCCGTTTCCTGTGAGCAGCTCTCACTTCCAACAGCCTGAGGAGTTTTCATTCATGAGAACAGAGGCTTTTGTGTGTATGTGTGTGTTTGTGTATTTCTCATAGCTTTTAGCAGCTGAATGAGTCAGTGCCATTGTCACCCACTGAGATTCCTGCACAGCTTTGCTGGGTTCACAGAGTGTGTGCACACTTTGAATCCAACAGCTGAACCGGAGGCTTCAATAAACGCCCTGTCCACGCTGCCTCTCTGCACTGGGCAGTGGAGAAAAAAAAGGTTATTGATTACAAACAAACAAGGCTGGAGAGCACCGAGGTCTTCCACATGCCCTGGAATATTGATTGGATTCTTAAAACTGTGGAGTATGAGAAATGGGCTCTGCACTGAGCGCTAAATGGTGTTTCCATTCCAACCACACGCATGCATTTTTTCTTTTTGCCATTTGTGGTTCAAACATCATGTCCATGCAAAACAACAAAAAAGTTTCCATGCGTCCTGATGAATGGGGTTTACAGTGAGATTGTTTTGTGAACTATGTTTAAAAGCATGAGCCTTTTCTGTTTCTTTAATTTGCATTGAATTATTTGAATCCCAGACTTCCACCAAGCTTTTTTGACGTTTTCTTAAATTCTCATATTTGCATTTGTCATATTGAAGCTCTGCACAATAAGCTTCTATCAGACCTCAGTTTTTAAAAGAAGCCACGTTTTAAAGAATACTTTATTTATAAAGGAAATACCTTGTACATACTTTAATCCTTAATTTGCAGAGTAAAACTACAGTTTGATCGTAACAGCAGCTCCATCATTCTCCTCCTCCTAACAGAGGTGGAGCAGCTAACAATCATTTTTGTTGTTGATTAACATATCAGTTCCATCCATCCATTTTCTATACACCGCTTAATCCTCATCAGGGTCACGGGGGGCTGGAGTCTATCCCAGCTGACTCAGGGTGAAGGCAGGGGACACCCTGGACAGGTCACCAGTCTAGGAAGGAATCCAGAGAATCCACGCTGTACGGGGAGAACATGCAAACTCCACGCAGAAAGATCCCGGTGTCCTCACTGGGACGTGAACCGGCGACCTTCTAGCTGTGAGGCAACAGTACTAACCAACTGCACCACCTTGCAGCCCCATATCAGTTATTTTCTTGATCAATTGATTAGTTGTTTTGTCTATAAAATGTCAGAAAATGGTGATCGGTGTTTCAAGAAGCATCAGATGACATCATATCTTCAAAT
>NW_007577736.1:769532-781991 GCF_000690725.1 Stegastes partitus | reverse complement strand
TTTTGATTATTTATTTTACAGACAATGAAAAAGGAAAAAATGGAATCAATGACATTTTCTAAGTGCACACAGATGTTATTAATACTGGAGAAACAAAAATGGTGAGTTTACTGTAGATTTATTCATGGTTGCACCAAATGTGCAGAATTTATTTATTTATTTTTTTTAAACATCATTGCCAATGATTCATTTTTGGCAATTTAAAATAAAGAAATAAAAATATTAAAAATATATTAAAAAGTTTTAAGTTTAGATTTGATTACGTTTTATGATTGAACAGCACGTTGCAGATGAATAATTCAAGGGCTGTCATAAAGTTGAGAACCTGACAATGCGTTCTGTTTTTACAATGTCTGGCTCTGAGAAATGGTTTAATTTTGCCGATTTTGAAAAGGTAACATTCCTTTCAAACCTGCTGGTGAGTTTTAGAAGGTTAACTGATTTTGATCAAGAAATATGTCCTGACAATAGATGTGAATAGACTAATAATTCAAAGCATTTAATTTCAATACTTTAGATACATTTTAATAAATAGTGAAGATATTGAAAGATAATTAAGATTCCGGCTTAATCCAGAGTTGAAGGATCCAGTTGAAGGTTTGGCATTAGCTGTCCACATAGTGTTTTAATGCACATATAATCATTGATAAACACGTCTGCTGTGACACTGAGCAGAATCGGTTAAATCCAAGAAAAAGTTGTGCTTTTTGATTGTCACTGTTATGATTCTGTTGATCAGGAAAGAAAAAGAGGAAAACTGTTTCCTGTGGGAAAAGCCAGATTCTTGGCGAGGTTGTGCTCTCACTAGGATTGTAGACGCACATACAAGTTTAATCACTTTATTCACCTGCTCAGATTCAATACTTTCCTGAAACTTAGTGACCCAGTTAAATCAGCTTTTTCTTTATTTTAGAAATTCAACATGAATAACTGACTTTCAAAGTGTTTCTCCTGTATTTCCTCTGAGAGGTTGAGGAGGAATTCTCAATAGTAAAATAGTACATGAAACAGGAAAAAAAAAACTGCTCAAAAGTGTCTTTATTCAAAAGGCTCCGCAGTTTCTGCCATTATATGGGTTTTGCAGCTTTGTTTGCACGTATTGTTCTGATGTCAAAGCTTTTGAAGAAGAAGCGAGGCCTGCTATGTTTGAAAGAATGTGAATCACCTTATCTGTTGGAGTACAGTACCTTTGTTCTGCTGTAATTTGTGGCACATTTCTGGTAATAGGAGGATGTTGGAATGGGATGCAACACAAGGAGAGACCGTCAAAAAAGACAGTTTAGTGAAAAAATTTTATTTTTCTTTTGCCCTTTTTTTGCCTTAATTGGATAGTGCATATTACAGAGACTGAAAAAATGAGGATAGAAAGCGAGGAATGATATGCAGTGCATTTTCAAGGAATCGAGGAGTCTACTGTTGAAGGCAGGCTAATCCACATGCTGTGCATCCCAAAAATTTAGCCATAAGGTCGCACAAATTGTGTTCCTAATTGTATGTGAAGTTGATGAATCTCAAGTTGTCACAAAATGCAGATTCTTTGAAAGTAAATTTATCCCAGCCACTTGGCTTTTGAGGCCATGGGAAGAGAGAAGCAGTTTGGTGTTTAATACATGTTAAACGTAAAATGTCGTCATCAGCTGTTTTTGGTTTTTTTTGCACACTGCGAAGTATCACACTAGTAAAAGTTAAATGACAAAACTGTAAAAAAACATTCACAACACAAGTTTCTACACTCGCTTGAGGAACTTTTTGACTTTTTTGAAAAATAGTTAATGTGCTTAATTGGGGATGAAAACACAGATCTGGAATATGTTCTGATGTAGCGAAGACTTAACTCACATCTCTGATCAACAGTTTCTGTTTCCTTCATTGACTTTGCCTCCAGACAGTGTGAAACATGGTCAGTGCCAAATTCTTGTCATTACAACAATAATTTCAACTTGCCTAGCTGAAAACAATTTCTTAAGACTTCTCTCCATTTTTCTGTTCGTAGATGGCAAAAATTTCGTTTGTTTTGCTGGCAAACGTCTGGTTTTGTTTCCAGTCTGTGTAGAGCAGCCTACACGGCCACCTTTGGACAACACTACGCCACCTAATTCAGTCATTCCAGAACATTTTCTTTGTAAACTTTTCTGTGACATTTTAAAACGTCATTATAAGTTGGCTTGACAATCATATGGAAATACAGTTACTTTCAGTCAACTTGGTTTTGTATGATTAGATGTACAGATGTCACATTGTCCCCAAGAATATGTACAGTACTTGAAAGTATGCATCTCTCTTGCATGCTCTTTACTTATTTTTTGCATAAATTGTGGAATCGTTTTGCAGCAGTGGTGACTATAGACTGTAGTCTTTTCACAACAGTGGGTTTTTCTTTGTATTTTTGCTACTGTGGTGCTCTCATCATCTTCCTCACCCCACCAGTCACCTCCGTGGTCCGTCTGTCTCACCTGTCCTCCTGTCCCTCCTCATAGAGGTGGACAGTCAGCAGTGGACTCCAGATCGTGCTCTCTGCTCTCTGTGGCAGATCTGTGACGGTCAGCGCACATCAGACTGTGATTCATGTTAGTCTGGTTGGCAGAGCGATTGAGCTGCAGTTGAGACTGTCACAGAGCTTCTTTCTCAGTAGATGTGCTGGATAAAGACTTAAAATGATGAAATATCCTCACAGTTGCAGATGTGAGTGTGTTAATGTAGTCATTGTATATAAATTTGGCATTTGAGCATTGAAAGTCCAGTTGAATAGCTTAACCCTTTATAGGGCACTCCTTAAAATACTTGGAAAATAAAAATTCTAACCCTAAGGTGTTAGTGAAGGACATTTGAAGATTCTTTTACTTTTGTGATTTTAAGAAAAAAAAAAATGTTGCAAATCAAGATGAATAAAGTTACCATATATGGTATGGAATTTATAATACTTTTTTTTTTTTTTAAAGTAACAAACTGCAAAAAACATTCATTGAGAAACATTTTAGTTTGAGGCAGTGATAGTTACACAACCAGTAAAAAAGTATCGATAAAGTTCATTTCGCAACATTTTTCTTGGGATAGTGATATTAGTGACACAAATCTCAAAAAATAAATCAAAGTGAAGTTCAATGCAAACCATTAACAAAGTGTTTAGAAAGTGCCTGGAACATTTATTTAGTGACATTTTTCACAAGGTAGTGATATTGGCACTCATACAAAAACTCAAAGTCAAACTGCACATGGTTCTTCAACCTCAAGGAGAGGCACAGGGCGGACACATTGGACATCCAAGGACGTTACCAAATATGGTCACTTGCCCCATAAAGGGTTGAGTTTTGTTCTGAACTTCATGTTAATAAGTTAATAATTAATCATTTTATGGCTGCCATGACAACAGCATGTAAACAAATTCCAAATAGTTGAGGTATATCTGCTCCAGGGCCACGCCCACCACGTTCATAGCCCAGTTTGATATTGTCATAGTCTTCTATTACTTAATCAATACTTGTCCTTTCCTGGAGGCCACTGAATGAATTTGTGGTGTCATATAATGGAGTGTCTTATCATCTGAACACTTGGAATGAAATCCAGGAACAGTTACTGGTCCCGCCCTTTCCTCTCCTTCTGAATAAAGTGAAATTTACTTTTCANTTTCTTGATCAATTGATTAGTTGTTTTGTCTATAAAATGTCAGAAAATGGTGATCGGTGTTTCAAGAAGCATCAGATGACATCATATCTTCAAATGTCTTTTTTGTTCACACCTTAAAGACACCTGTCTAATTCGTTAAGCACTGTATATATGTATATATATATATATATCTTCATATCTTCTTCTTCTAAAAACTGTATATACATATATATAGCCCATCCAGCATCATGAAGTCCTTTAATGCGCCCTCAGCTCTCAACATTTTACCATGTTAAACAGGAATGAGGAATTTCAAACTGAATTCACCTTTTTATACCCAAATCTGAGTCGGCTCACTGAGCTTCTCTGAGAAGTCACAAATGTATTAGGTGTAACATTCAACCAGTAAAACATGTTTTTCTGTTCAGGAATGCAAGTCAATTACTATAATTGACATCTTAACCGAGAAATAATAATGTGCTTTACTATTTTTCCTTTTTTTTTTTTTTAAAACAGGAAATGTAATATTAATGTATAACAATAATAATTACATTTTAGCATTAAAAATATCATTTTGGTTAAAGAGCTTCTACATAATGGTGTAATAACCATTATAGAAACATAAAAAAATATTTTGGTAATTACCAATGTTGTGGTCTAACAAATTTGTGAGCACTGTGTATAGATACATATATAATAACAATCACATTTCAAAACCTGGATTCACAGAAAAAACTGAATAATCAATCATCAAAATACTTTAATACTTTTGAATACGAATCATTTATTAGTTCTCAACTAATGTTTAATCAGTTAGCTTTGCTATGGAGGCTGTAAACATGTTTATTTCTGCTGAAAAGTTGGCCATTTTAACATGCCGGTCTATGGGGATTGTCTTGCTTTTGGAACAAGCCTCGGTGGCCATTTGAGGAACTGCAGTTTTTGACTCCTGATGTGTGACTCACCAGATGTAGGCTGCAGGTACCAGCCTTCCATTGACGGATTATCTCAGTTGGTTTTGTCTCCTCCTTCTGTGCTACAGTTTTTTGCCACAGTAAGCAACAACGTCCAGGCTGTGATCTACTGCACTGAAAACAAAACTGAAACTGAAAGTTTTGCAGAGGATTCAGATCATGTAGTAAAGCAGCTCTGCTTGCTTTTTTATGGTGGATTATCAGTTTTGTTCACAGTGGATCATCTCAAATGTTCTACCACAACAATTCCTGCTGTCACTATTTTGAGGAAACACAGAAGCTGCATCCTTCGCTTAGCCATGTCCATGACAACTGTGATTAGCTAAAGGGAATACAAGCAAGCCAGAGGGTTTTTTTTTAATTTTTTTCTTATGGCAGAATGACAGTGTGGTGCAGCCAGACCATTATGTTCTACAGAATGGGCTGGCAAAGCGATACTACCTCCACATTGGCTTCATTTTGCAGCCACGGAGGTTGGCGCTTAAACTGCACAGTTTGGACTATAGAATCTTGCTCAGGGGCTCCACAGTGATAGTAAGGAGAGAGGGTGGTATTTTCAGATTCAGCATAGTTAAAGAATTAGTTTGGTCCCTTGCTGTGACTGAGATGAGAAGATCAAAATCAATCTCACATCTTTCCATCAGACAGGAGGCAGTTAGTTTAGTAATTAACACTTTACTCCTCATTATTATAGTAAACATGGAAACACATTTTGGGCTTTATTCTAGTCAGACTCTAGTAAGCTGTGGGTAATGTAAGTATAAGCACTTATTAACAGAGAAAAACTTGCAAATTCACTAAAATGAATAAATAAAATCTGAACAATTAAAAGGCTTCTGGTTTCACCTCCACTAGTGATGCGTGACTCTGGTCCATCTCTCACTGACAAGCGATAAAAAGACAAATCACAGCAGGAAAACAGGCTCAATTATAAGACTGTGATTCCTACATGGGGCTTTTGGGGGGGGGGACTAGGCCTTTCACTTCTTCTTTGCCCGCACAGTGGTCGTAAATTACTTCCTGCAGTAATGGGATATAACACCAGGGTCAAATGGAGTGAGCCCCGCGGGGAGAAACATGATTAGATGATACACAGATGGCGCATGCTGTGGAGACGAGCATCTGTCCGTGCGGGTTTTCCTTTTGGCTCTTTCGCGACTCGAAGCATTTTCAGGTGTCAGTCCAGATCCCCCGCATGTCGTCGTCTGCCGTGATGTTGTGAAAGCCGCCGTCGGAGGACACAGGCACACCTGCCGGCTCTAATTCTTGTTATTCACAGCATCATCACACCAAACAACAAAAGAACTTTGTGTGTCTGTCCTCAAATGTCATGCAGCATTCATTATGTTCATAAAAATCCTAAGATTAGTTCGACCTGTTTCTTCCGGCGTTATTAGAAAAACAAATAAAAGCGCCTCGGACTATTTAGCTCCGGCACACGGTGTACGTTGTACTTCAGCAAATTTGTATTGATTGAGTGGATGCAGGCCGGCTGAACTGATACCCTGATGTTGACTCATCCCCTCCACAGAACAGGCTTTATCTAACCACCTGTGTGTCTGCGTCCTCTCCCTGTCCTTCCTGTCGGCCCTAATCTTTGTGATGGGCAACTTTCTGTCTCTTTCTTCCTTTTCTCTATCACTCCATTGGTCTGTCTCTTCTGCCCGACAACAAAAGCCCCTCTGACAGGAGTGACAGGGGAGCGCCCTCCGTCTCCTCCCTCTCTCACCGCTGGCTAATTATTGATGGCCTAATGCATCTTGTCGCGGATGAGTCAAAGTTCATTCTTGCAGCGTGGGCGTGTCAGACTGCGGGATGTGTTATGGTTGCAGGTGAACGGAGACGCTCTTTGACTTTCGGTCTCAGGTGTCGGTCGTCTCGAAGACTGTCAGAAATTACTCGGAGCTTCGCTGTCGAGGACTGAGCAAAAAGGACGAACCAGGTTGAGTAACAGCCCTGATCTGTTATAATGTGTCTGAATGTTTCCTTTTAGGTCGCCACAGTTGTGTTTAATGTGAAACTGTAGTTGCAAGTTTCCTCCGGTGGGTTTTGTTTTAGCTGAAATTCTGACTCGAATGAATGACTGAGGGGTTTTGTGTGTATTGGAGTGATAAGATACAGTCAAAAAGAGCCAAGGAAACAATCTTAACTACACATGGATGTTGAACTTTGCTTATCTAATTGCATATTTTTTGAAAAGGTATCAAAATGTATGCAGCAGAACTACAGATATTGTCTTGACTATCAACATTTCAGTGAGAATTACAAGTCCAGTTGCAGTTAATGTAGCCTACAGCAGAGATGTGAAGAAGCAGTGTGGTAAGCTCTCCTCTCTCTGACATCCACACCCATGCAAGCTTCAGGCCCAACCAGATTTTTATTTATTTATTTATTTTTAATCAGACTTCACACAGCTCCCTCTGGACCCACAAAAAGCTCTACACCATTTTCTCCCCAGGACCTGTAACCACACTTTGATGTGTAAAGTCAGAGCAGCTCCCCTTTAAGTACTCACAATGGTATTTTAGCGGTGGACACCTTCTGTATATAAGCAGCAGGTAAAAATGAATAAGGTGCATCCTTTTACTTCATCTCTTAAGTCCTCTTTCAATTATTTTCTGGTTCTGTTGTTGATCATCTGAGGCCGAGCTTCCTGTGTGGATAATTGGCCTCCGAGTTAGCGACCACCTTTAGCGGCCCGCTGATCAATCAGACATTGATCGTGCTGTACAAAGGATGTAGCTGCTGAAAATATGGCTTATGTATTTCGGTCTGCTTTTGTCTGTTATTAAAGATACATGAATATTAAAGAGACGTAGGAGTTTTAGCTGTCAGCCTGGCGTGTTTTGACAAACGGTCTCCAGCTGCTAAGTGCATTCTCTTGTAGCACTCTTTATGTTTGGGTTGTGTCTTGCTATAGCGTCAGCACTCTGGTCTGCGTGTGTTGAATCACGGAGAGTCTTCCGAGAGGACAGCGAGCCCTCCATTCATACAGTAACGCACGTTTTATACCAGCGAATGGCACAACAACCAGATTACGAGAGCGGCTGAGGGTTAAGTGCCTCTCATCAAGGCCTCCTCGGTTATAACAGCTGTTGAGGGAGGTGAGAGCCCTACAGATTCTCCTTCTTCCTTCTCATTTTATTTACCTGCAAACATGAGCTAAATGAATCACAAGCTGATCTGTGGTTTCATTTTGCAGCACAAAAAGCAGACTTGGGATTAGTTGTAACATTTTTTTTTTCTGTCCTCCCAGTGTTAAACACTTTATGTTATCATAAATTCTTGCTCAGGTGTGTCACGGTAAACTGTTTTATATTAAATGCTTTTTGTCTAATAATCCAATTGTCCTGACAGTGACGTGAGATTACATCAAACCCTAAAGAGTTTCTCCACGTGAGTCAGGTTAGCCATCTCCTCTATCTGTTTACACAGCACTGTGAATTATTGATGAATGGGCCTCTATATATAGCACTTGAATGTGATGAGGGCAGCAGCAGCAAGTTTGTCCTGAGGGGAAAGAAAAGGAGCTGCCTTTGAATAATGTGGCCAAAATCTCACCGTGTTTGTGCTCAGAGGGCAGCTCCACTGAAAGGGTATGCGAAGATGTTGTAGATAGCGGACGTCTTTGATAGTTCTCTGTCCAATTACCTGGTTCCTCACACAGAACAAAACTCGGAAGTGTCACTGCATTGTTCTCTAAAAAAAAAAAAGTAAGCAGCCTTCGTTATGTTTCATTGTTGTCGTCGCTTTTATTTTGTTAGATTCAGTGTGATGAATGAACTGAAGCAGATTCTGCTGTTGCTTCACTTTCTTTCATGTACAATGTGTGTCAGAAAAGTTCCAGGACTGGTGTCACAAAAGATATATTTCAAGTCCAAACCACAAACTACGAGTTTTCCCCTTTGAAATAATCCCCCTGGAGTGTAATGCACTTCCCCAGCCTTCTCTGCCACGCCGCCATGCACTTCCAGGATCCTCCGCAGCTCCATCATCACAGCCATCTTGATGTCGTCCACGTCTTCAAAACGGGTTCCCTTGATGACCCCCTTGAGCTTGGGGCAGAGGAAAAAATCCCATGGAGCCAGGTGGGGTGAGTAGGGAGGTTGCTCCAGCACGGTGATGTTCGATGCTCAGGGCGTTGTGAGCAGGCGTGTTGTCATGGTGAAGCAGCCACGACTTGTCCTGCCACAACTCTCGCCTCTTCTTGTGCACTGAACGAAGCAAACTCTGCAGGATCTCTTTGTAGACGTGCTGGTTGATCATCTGAAGGGAAAACTCGTGGTTTGTAGTTTGGGTTTGAAATATATCTGTTGTGACACCAGTCCTGGGACTTTTCTGACACACCTCGTATAACTCCTAAGTCTTAAATTCACATTTTAATTAGAATGGCCAAATCAGTTAATGTATTCCAAGCTCAGGTGTGAACATAAAGGCCCTTCCAGATTAGGTAATTACAGTAATGTTCCATCCATGATTACCCCTTTTATATCCTCATCCACAGGATGATGCAGCAGCTAACTTCACATGCTGTTCTTGTTTTGGAGGCACAGACAAGCAGGACACTCAACCCGTTTTGGAATTTTTATGACCTCTGAGGGTTCTTCTAACCAAATATCCAGTAAACATTCCATTTTTGTCATGAAACCAGAGCGATCGTATGTCCGGAACAGTCAACAGACAGTTTAGTGATGTTGGTATCACATCCTCATCAGAAGTCAAATCCCTATGTGGATACAGCGAGTTTTCACAGCTAAACCATACTACACCTCAGCCCATGTTATTTGAACCCAAGTCCACTTCTTCTTCATGGACCTGAGTGTGAATCAGTTTGTCCCCAGGTACAGTACGCACATTTAAGTCCGACTTTGTGTCGAACATATTCGATTACAGTACAGAGTACAATAACAAGTGTGGAAGCATCCTAAGGTACAGCAAAGTATTCACATGCATACCTGGTGTAATGAAAAGTAATTAGAGATTACTCGTTATGTATATGAGATCTACCAAGAAGAAGACAGTGGAGGCAGCTGTGGCAGCACCCCAAATACTGTATATGTAGTCCTAGACTCTATGTATCACAGCTAGGACTGAATATTGTCGCAAAATTTTAGGTCAAGGTGCAAATAATTGTAAATTGTAAATGATACTACAGTTTTATGGTTCTTATTTATTTATTTTTTATTGTGCAAGACAAACATGAGAAAACAGGGTTAGGTGACACACAACACAAGGATGGGATGTAGTGAATTGTGAACAAAAAGAAAGAGGAAAAAAAAAAGCAAGGGGAAAAAAAACCAAATACACAGACATGTCATTAATCATTGATAAGTCTACTGGCAAAATTAATAATAAAAAGAAATCTATTGCCAATAATAATAACAATAAGAATTATATTGCGTAATTACAACAACAACGAATAAATAAATAAATAAATAATGGTGATATGATAATGATAGTAATACTAATAATGTTGATAGCAATAACAATGACAACCATAATAATAATGATGATGACGACGATGACGAGGAAAACAATGATGATAATAATAAATAAATATACATAAATAATTAATAAATAAACAGTCGATTAGCATCCTGGCATGAGACACCCCAACTCAGCCCGTCCAGCCCTGCACCGATCCAGTCCCACAGAAGCCGTGGCCTCCACTCCACTCCCCCCTCCACCCCCCCATCACTACCACTTATTTAAACTTTAATTCTTCACTCCACAATATGTTTTGCTTCTGCTTTGCACTATTATAGTTATTTTATTTTTAGTTGCTTTTATTTTTTAGCTATTTTTATATTTTTTGTCTTGTACATTGTACCATACTCTATATTTATTGTTGCACCAACCCACCAGAACAAATTCCTCGTATTGTCTAAACTATACTTGGCAATGAATCTGTTTCTGTTTCTGATTCTGAAATATGATACTAAACCAACATTCCTTTGAATACTGTAGTTTGACGATTGTGCACGTTTTTGGTCAAATTCATTTTTCCATTTCAAGCCTAAATTCAGGATACATCTTCTTCTACAATAATGTCACATCAGAGCTGTACTTTACTTGTCCAGTTTAACCATTTCATCCCTAAAGTGTTTTTTTTTTTTTTCTCCTGTTACATTTGTACTCACAGTCGGCTCATTTTTCACTTTCTTCACCTCTATGGAAACAGCATAGCCATGGCTAGAAGAGGAGGGGAACTCCAAAATGTCTTTTGTGCACTGTAAAAAAAAAGAAGAAGAAAAAAAGAATTTTTTTGATTATTTATTTTACAGACAATGAAAAAGGAAAAAATGGAATCAATGACATTTTCTAAGTGCACACAGATGTTATTAATACTGGAGAAACAAAAATGGTGAGTTTACTGTAGATTTATTCATGGTTGCACCAAATGTGCAGAATTTATTTATTTATTTTTTTTAAACATCATTGCCAATGATTCATTTTTGGCAATTTAAAATAAAGAAATAAAAATATTAAAAATATATTAAAAAGTTTTAAGTTTAGATTTGATTACGTTTTATGATTGAACAGCACGTTGCAGATGAATACTTCAAGGGCTGTCATAAAATTGAGAGCCTGACAATGCGTTCTGTTTTTACAATGTCTGGCTCTGAGAAATGGTTTAATTTTGCCGATTTTGAAAAGGTAACATTCCTTTCAAACCTGCTGGCGAGTTTTAGAAGGTTAACTGATTTTGATCAAGAAATATGTCCTGACAATAGATGTGAATAGACTAATAATTCAAAGCATTTAATTTCAATACTTTAGATACATTTTAATAAATAGTGAAGATATTGAAAGATAATTAAGATTCCGGCTTAATCCAGAGTTGAAGGATCCAGTTGAAGGTTTGGCATTAGCTGTCCACATAGTGTTTTAATGCACATATAATCATTGATTAACACGTCTGCTGTGACACTGAGCAGAATCGGTTAAATCCAAGAAAAAGTTGTGCTTTTTGATTGTGACTGTTATGATTCTGTTGATCAGGAAAGAAAAAGAGGAAAACTGTTTCCTGTGGGAAAAGCCAGATTCTTGGCGAGGTTGTGCTCTCACTAGGATTGTAGACGCACATACAAGTTTAATCACTTTATTCACCTGCTCAGATTCAATACTTTCCTGAAACTTAGTGACCCAGTTAAATCAGCTTTTTCTTTATTTTAGAAATTCAACATGAATAACTGACTTTCAAAGTGTTTCTCCTGTATTTCCTCTGAGAGGTTGAGGAGGAATTCTCAATAGTAAAATAGTACATGAAACAGGAAAAAAAAAACTGCTCAAAAGTGTCTTTATTCAAAAGGCTCCGCAGTTTCTGCCATTATATGGGTTTTGCAGCTTTGTTTGCACGTATTGTTCTGATGTCAAAGCTTTTGAAGAAGAAGCGAGGCCTGCTATGTTTGAAAGAATGTGAATCACCTTATCTGTTGGAGTACAGTACCTTTGTTCTGCTGTAATTTGTGGCACATTTCTGGTAATAGGAGGATGTTGGAATGGGATGCAACACAAGGAGAGACCGTCAAAAAAGACAGTTTAGTGAAAAAATTTTATTTTTCTTTTGCCCTTTTTTTGCCTTAATTGGATAGTGCATATTACAGAGACTGAAAAAATGAGGATAGAAAGCGAGGAATGATATGCAGTGCATTTTCAAGGAATCGAGGAGTCTACTGTTGAAGGCAGGCTAATCCACATGCTGTGCATCCCAAAAATTTAGCCATAAGGTCGCACAAATTGTGTTCCTAATTGTATGTGAAGTTGATGAATCTCAAGTTGTCACAAAATGCAGATTCTTTGAAAGTAAATTGATCCCAGCCACTTGGCTTTTGAGGCCATGGGAAGAGAGAAGCTGTTTGGTGTTTAATACATGTTAAAC
>NW_007577736.1:706853-767343 GCF_000690725.1 Stegastes partitus | reverse complement strand
AATCATTGTTTAATGGTCATTCAGTTCATTTAGTAACAGAAACTGAAAAACATTTTTTTTTTTTTTTAAATGCCTAAATGATATGTTTTACTGTATACAGACTGTGTATTAATCATCTGTTAGCCAACCATGCTGCTTGTCAGTGGCGGCTGGTTAATACATGGTGCAGGGGCGCCGCCCCCCACTACTAATGACCAGATAAAAAGTAGTTCTCAACGTAAAATCAAATTTGAATTAATTGTAACAAAATAATAATAAAATTAATAGTAAGTTCACATTCTTTTTCTATATTAACAATATTTGTATTATTAACGGGCTGCAAGGTGGCGCAGTTGGGTAGCACTGTTGCCTCGCAGCAAGAAGGTCGCCGGTTTGCGTCCTGATGAGGACACTCTGGATCTTTCTGCGTGGAGTTTGCATGTTCTCCCCGTGCTTAATCATTAAGCCGTCACAACGGTCATTGACAGCATGGCCGATGCATTAAGCCTTAATGCATCGGCCATGCTGTCAATTGAGAAAAGACTGGTCATAGAAAAGACTGCGTGTAGAATACATGTAACTGGGTTTAACCTCGGACAAATCTGACATGAGAACGCCCTAGTTTATCATTTTTAAAGTAATTTCTGGTCACACATCTGTCAGAGCACACCGCAGCCACCAACAGCATCTACTGCATCCTATGTGGGGCATTCAGGGAGCATCAGTAAATTGTAGCGTCTATTGATAAGAAAATGTTTAGCAAGTCATATGTTTTGCCGTTGACCAGGTGGGAGGTGCTGCAAAATGAGAAAGTGGTTCGCACTGGTGCTTCCAGTGAAAGAATTAGTCTGGAGCCCTAAACAGTGTTTTTGTTTTTTTCATTATTTGTGTTGTGTGTTACTGTGGCCTCGCAGCAAGAAGGTCGCCGGTTTACATCCTGGTGAGGACACCCGGGATCTTTCTACATGGAGTTTGCATGTTCTCCCCGTGCAGCGTGGGTTCTCTCCGGGTTCTCCGGCTTCCTCCCACACAGTCCAAAAGCATGTTGAGGTTAATTGGTGATTCTAAATTGTCCGTATGTGTGAATGTGAGTGTGCTTGGTTGTCTGTCTCTGGGTGTGGCCCTGCGATGGACTGGCAACCTGTCCAGGGTGTCCCCTGCCTTTGCCCTAAGTCGGCTGGGATGGGCTCCAGCCCCCCTGCGCCCCTAGTGAGGATTAAGCGATTAAGCAGTGTATAGGTAATGGATGGATGTTGTGTGTTTTGGGTTTGTACAGATCCTGTAAATAGTGATGAAAGTCTGATGAATGGTTTTGAAATTTAGTTCTGGTCAGTCTTGATAATGTTAAATTAGATTATGATTAGAATATCCTCCAAAGGGGTCTGCAGGGTGGCGCAGTTGATTAGCACTGTTGCCCCGCTGCGAGAAGGTTGCCGGTTCGCATCCCGGTGGGGGCACCGGGATCTTTCTGCGTGGAGTTTGCATGTTCTCCCTGTGCAGTGTGGGTTCTCTCCGGGTTCTCCGGCTTCCTCCCACACAGTCCAAAAACATGTTNTAAGTTAATAATTAATCATTTTATGGCTGCCATGACAACAGCATGTAAACAAATTCCAAATAGTTGAGGTATATCTGCTCCAGGGCCACGCCCACCACGTTCATAGCCCAGTTTGATATTGTCATAGTCTTCTATTACTTAATCAATACTTGTCCTTTCCTGGAGGCCACTGAAGGAATTTGTGGTGTCATATAATGGAGTGTCTTATCATCTGAACACTTGGAATGAAATCCAGGAACAGTTACTGGTCCCGCCCTTTCCTCTCCTTCTGAATAAAGTGAAATTTACTTTTCATATTTTCTCTGTATTTTGTAGTACAACAGCTTTTGTAAAAGCCTTACTTTGGGCTATGAGGCAGCAAAATTAAGATGACAGCATTCTCTCACCCCTAACATCGTTAACTTGTATAACTTTGTTAAGATTCACTTTAACTGTCAACAGCAGGTCACACAGACAACTGGTGATGAATGTCTCTCTGCGGTGGCTCAGGAATACCAGTGTGACTCATGATTAAATCATTGTTTAATGGTCATTCAGTTCATTTAGTAACAGAAACTGAAAAACTTTTTTTTTTTTTAAATGCCTAATGATATGTTTTACTGTATACAGACTGTGTGCTTCCTCCCACACAGTCCAAAAACATGTTGAGGTTAACTGGTGATTCAAAATTGTCTGTAGGTGTGAATGTGAGTGTGCTTGGTTGTCTGTCTCTAAGTTCAGCCCTGTGATAGACTGGTGACCTGTCCAGGGTGTCCCCTGCCTTCGCATTGGGTCGGCTGGGATAGGCAGGACTAAGCGGTGTATAGATAATGGATGGGTGGATGGATGTATTATTAACAGATTTAATATTAGTCTTTACTGTGTGTTTACTAATTCTACACTTCCTGGTTTTGAAATTTAGTTCTGGTCAGTCTTGATAATGTTAAATTAGATTATGATTAGAATATCCTCCAAAGGGGTCTGCAAGGTGGCGCAGTTGAATAGCACTGTTGCCCCGCTGCGAGAAGGTTGCCGGTTCGCATCCCAGTGGGGGCACCGGAATCTTTCTGTGTTTTTGCATGTTCTCCCCGTGCAGCGTGGGTTCTCTCTGGGTTCTTCGGCTTCCTCCCACACAGTCCAAAAACATGTTAAGTTTGAGTCAGCTGGGATAGGCTCCAGTCCCCCCACGACCCTAGTGAGGATTAAGCGGTGTATAGATAATGGATGGATATTCTCCGAAGGTAGGCAATTTGCATTCCTGTAAATAGTTGTGCCTGATGTTACTCATATTCTAATTTCTGATTTTAAATAAAAGGTCATTTGCAGACTGCGCCGCCCCCCCCCGCCAAAAATTTTCAGAAGCTGCCACTGCTGCTTGTGCACCTGACAAGATGCTCCAAAACATGCGATGCACGGTTGTGCAAACCAAACTCGTAGATACAACTGCTTTCCTTTAGTTCGGAATGTTATTGTGGGAAGATATTTGTTGAAACTTAAACATAGAGGGAGGACATATGTCCATATCACATGCAATTTTGAAAAAAAACAATGTGGTCTTCTTGTGGGCTTCTTATTTGAATGTATGCTACACTTAATTCACATGAGCCCAATCTTACTTCCGACTTGTCACATACGCATTGTCAGGGCCCTACGGCAGCACATTTAAACATGCAACATGCAAATGTGACCTATAAAAATCCCAGAATGTCTGAAATAAACGCCATGAGGCTGTCGCCAAATGTTCTGTGCTGGTGTTGTCTCTGTCGTTCCTTTTCAAGCAAGGAGACATTTGCCATGTAAAAGGGTGTATTTTAGACCAAACAACTGCTTTCCCCAAAGTTAACCAAGCAGCTTTGGTGAAAGCAAAAGTAAATATAAACTAAAAATGAAATTTAGTCAAAAAATAAAATGAAACAACGTGGTATGAACTTGAACCATGACTCCCTCCACCATCACTACTTCAGCCTCCATCAATGGTCGTTTCTGCTTTATGTCTGCTATTGCCATTGGTGGCATCAATGCCAAAGGACAGTTTGTACGTGTTTCTCAGACACTATTTGTGTTTCACTGTGACTCTGAATGATGCTCTGGAACAATCTAAACAAGTACGACAGGCAACTTCTGAGATCACAGAGCTTGAGATCCACAATATGTGAATAAATGAACATAATGTGAACAAAGAAAACAGTTGTTGCCGAAGCAGTAGGAGGCAGGGGGAAGTTGGCGAGATGAACAGCAGTTCTGTAGACTGATTTAAGAATGTGGCTATAACTGCATGCTTAAACTTTCACAAAGTTGCTCTGTTTCCTTCTCATTTTTAGAAAATCCATGATTATTGATCTCAGTAGTAATTTAATAGTCATGGGGCACCTGTTGTGTGTTGCGTTTATCGGGGCCTTTGGCGTCTCGGTTTCCTGCTTTATAATCTTATTTCTATCAGTCGAGAGTCAACCCGGAAGCTAAAATGCTCATATTCATCACCAACGCCTGCTCATTGAACGCCTCACGTATCCACACCAGAGCATCATAAACAGAAGCCCACCTACCCCACCCCTCCTCCTCCTCTCCTCTCCCTCTGGCCTGCTGTTCTGTCTGAGCCATTCAAGCACAACACCACAGGATTATCCCTCCCTCATTCAGAAACACACACACACACACACACACATTTAGAAACTTTGCACAGCGCTCCAGGCAGGAAGATCTCAGATCACAGATTAGAGTGACCGGCTCCTCTTCCTCTGCCCTGCACGCTGATGCACTGCCGCTCAGTCAGCCAGAGAGGAAACAAACAGACAAGGAGGGGAGGCGAGGAGGAGGAGAGGGGCTGCTGCTGCTGCTGCTGCTGCTGCTGCCGGAGGAGCCCACGTGTCTCTTTTCTCCTAGCTGTAGCCTTAGCCGCTGTTAATGGAGGACTGGGGGTAAGCTTTTGTTGCTTTTGTGGGGGGCTGTGGTCTCCCTCTCTCAGGGTTCCTGCACGGCCTTTGTCTCTGGGTTTTGGGGGGGTTTTTTTGCTCTCTTGACGTGTTGATGCTATCGGCTTGGCGTGCTGGGAGTTGTGGTGCCTTTTTGACGCCTGTGCACCTGCTTTGGGGGGGTTGGGGATTCCTGATGCTGGTTTGAGATTGAAACGAAAGAGAAGAAAGAGTGAAGGCAGTGTGATGGTGACTAAACCTTTGGAGGGTGCTGCCGGTGTTGGAGTTTCTGTGTGTGTGTGTGTGGGTAGATGCTGCTGTATTGTTTGTCTATTTAAGAGATTGTGTACTCTGAATTAGAAATACAATCGGATCTGTGTCATGATTTCTGTCTCAATTTGATCTCTACTTGTTGGCTTTAACAAAAAAACAAAAAGTGGAAGAAGCTCATGAGTAGTTGTTTTCCTTCACTGCAATCCGGCTTTATGCGAGTCGAGCAAAGGGCTACCCTGAACAAAAGCCCCCCTCTCGGCATGTAGATAATGGATTAACCAAGCTAGATAAACACCCACTTCTCGAAGCCCACGCTCCACGCTGCATCGCTGATTTGTTTTGCCCAGAATCGTTGGGTTTTAGACCGGCTGTAGAAATTCCCCTCAACTAACCGGATTTGTGATTCTTTTGGGGTCTCGCTCACTTCCTTATTTTCATCTCTGCTTTTCGTTTGTCAGAAGTGTCGCTCCATCCTTTGGTCCATGGTTGACCCAAATACCCATGCAGCTCCCTCCCCCTGACCTCCTATCAAAACACAGCACTGCTTCTCTTTCTATTGTTTCATATCCATCTCTTCTGAATCAAACACTTTGTTCTTAACAGCTTTGGCTTTGTTATTGTTTTTTTTGTTTGTTTGTTTTTAATTATGCAACAATTTTCTAACTGTCTTTTAATTTCTAATTAGCTGGTGGTCTCAGATTTACCCTTGAAAAAAGAAACTGAAATGTATCCTATGTGGATACTGCTGAAGAAGCTCTTTGTGTTTGACAAATGGTTTTTTGACTGTTGTATTTTGACCTTTTGCAGAAAAAAAATCAAAACATCTATGTCTTGAAGAAATGTTTCATGGAGAGTTAAATGACATGTTATATTTCTTGGTTTTCATCTTGGATAGCATTACATAGCCCCTCGTAAAACTAATTTTACATTTCCATTTTCTTTGCAGATTAAACATGATTCAGTGTATTTCAGACAGAGCCAAAGTGAGCTTTACATGTCCCCCCGTCTCCACTCTTTCACCTTTTAGCTTTATGTTTAGCAGCTGGCACAAGAGCCGTATTGATCTCCACGTCCAACTCCTGACAAGAAAGGAAATAAGCATACTTCTGGAAACGGCAAACTATTAATCTAACATGTGAACCTTGTAATTCATCACAGGTTAGAAGGTTCATTTCTCAGCATTCTGGGTTCTTTCATGAAGAACTGCAGGGGAAATTATCCCACATGCATCGATACAACATCACAAAGCAAATCCTTATCAAGTGCTCTCACAGTCACATCATGTATCTATTGATATTTTGTATTTCAGCAAAGGGCTCAGTGAAACCTGTCGTGGTTGCAGCTGCCATTTGACTGCGCCGATAACAGTTTTGTCAAATAACACTCCTTGTTGTTTTGTTGTTATCTCGTGTTTGTCATCCGGTTCATTTGCATCTTCTCTTTGCATTTCATGTTGATTCCAACATTTCTGTTCGGTGGTTTGTATGTGTGTTTTGTTTTTGGTTTGCAGCTTTTGTCTGACGTTTGAAACTGACCTCCTATTTTTAATTAGTTGTCAGCATATCTACAGTTTATATTTGTGCGAATATCTGAAGTGGTGGAACAAACGTATGTTATAGCAAGTTGTTTGGTTTCCTACATAGAAGTTCACTGTAGCTGAGAGACGAGGCTTAAAATGTATCTCTGTATACATTTTTTATTTATTTATTCATTTCTACCCTACACATTGTTTTATTGGACTTTGCATTTCCCAGATCTCTGTGATAGAGGTGGCAAGTGAAAGCTTAGCATGACACGAAAGGGCTCCACTTAAAAGAATGAGGTTCAGAAACACTGGAGTTTTCCTTTCTGAGTGCCAAGCAGCATTCGTGAGCTGTGTTTCTGGTTTTGTCTGACCTTGTGGCCAATAAGGTCATTTGAATTTAGGGCCTATTTCAATAAAAGGTTATGGAAATTAGCCTGGACATGAACCCAGAAGATAAATTGGTTTTCTTATGAACTGGACCTGCACTTTAGAATAATTTCACTACGACAAAATAAACTGATCAGGTTTTGATTTTCATACAAGTAGAGGCTGACTTTTTATATCGCGTGTGTTTTTGAAATAGTAGTATGGGGGCGCCCGGTAGCTCCACTGGATAAGACGACGACCCACAAACTGGGGCTATAGTCCCCGATGCAGCGCTTGTTTGATCAACTCCTGACCACGGCCATTTGCTGCAGGTCTTTCCCCATTCATCTCCCCCCTTTCCTGTCTCTCTCCACTGCTCTGATAAATAAAGGCAAAAACAAAAATGAATTTAAAATAGTAATGTGGACTAGAGCCTGACCGTTATTTTTGGCTGATATTGGCTTGAAATAGTACCGACTGCAGCACATGCAGCAAAGTACGTATCACAGACGGTGGTGCGTAGTTAAATGGTGTCTTTACAGTAAGCGGCTGGCTAATTTACAACATATGTTACTGGAAGGCTCATAAACAATGACCTCATCATAATTTCCTATCTCAATATTACTCTATATCTGTATGCATATAAACAATATCAGGCAATATATCAGTATTGGAATTTTTACCACTCTGAAAGAGTTCTTTAATAAGTAGGACTCCAAAGGAAACTTTCAATTTGTTGGATTTCTCGCTATAATTTTTGTAAGATTACTACGTAAATTACCTTGTGATGACATATGTATTGAATTGGTAATATATAAATCTAATTGAATTTTAAAAAAAATAAATAAATAAATATCATTGACCCCAAAGATCCAGTATTGATCAGGCTGTAATGAGGCTAAAACAGGGCTGGTGTGGTCCTTTACTCTAAACCCATCATGAATTCTACAAATGCAAAATCAAAATCAGATATTTTGTGAAACAACTCAAATTACCTCGCCTTTACATTTTTTTGAGCATTATATTTAGTCCTTTTTTCCACCTAATAAGGGTCATAATGCAATCAGCTGGTGTGCCATTGCAGGTTAAAGAAGTTGGGATCCACTCTTAAATGTTTAGTTTACACTGTTGACCTAAAGCCAAAGTCAGGAATTGGAGAGTACTGAAGATATCATGACAGGAACGGAGCCTCTCTGTGAGTATAGGCATGATAATACTGTAACACAGTATAAAGCACTGGCATCAGCTAATTAGCCCTTAGTGAGAGCCCATCAAAATTTCAGTACACTGTGTGGCAGTTTAACACCACGGTCCTTTTTTAAAATTGCAGTGTGGGCTCTGAACTGAAACTGAACTGGTAGAGGTGGGCGTGAAGCTGCAGCAGCACTGGGTTGATGCTACTGTTATTAGTCTGTCTGCGTCTTCGCTCAGTTATTACACTGAAGCTTTGTAGCCAATTAGACATAGATCACTGCCTTCGTATACTAGATAGATATGTCAGATAGATTTATTTGAATTTCAGCGTCGTCATTAACAGTCATGTCACAACTATTAATTACTGCAGGAGGTGTTCCAGCGAGGCCTTGGGATAATATTAGTTGACCAGAATGAGCGAGTATTACTCTGCAATTAAGCAACAGTGTCTCGATAAGAGCTGGCTGAGTCCTGCCACTGAAAATGAATAGCAGGTCATTATATCTACTGACGGAGCCGAGAGAGAAACAGCAGGAAGCACTCAGTGTTGTGAAGGTGACTGTGGTTCTTCTAAGTGCTTCAGCTCACCTGATATCAGCGTGTGGAAAGTATTGCGTAAAGTAAAGAGTTCTGCTGGTGAGCTTCTGATTTCCCAGCCACCTGTGATAGTATAAAGAGAATTTGTCACTGTGGTCTGTCGGTTTAAGTTGAAGTCAAGCATGGATTTCTGAACACATAAGAGCGTCTGGAATGAATATTTAAGGCGGTTAGCCAAAGTGGGCCAAACCATATTTACCAGTTTTGCAGAAAAATATGGTCAAAATTTTGTGTTGCTAAAAAAAACACATCATGGTTGTTGGAGGAGTCATTATATGCATCTAAAGATATCCAACACTGTCCAGAGCTAGAAATAGCTACTTTGTGATGACTTATTTAAGTTTTAATTTTGCCTTTGCTTTTGCTGAGTGCCAAAGCAGGCCATACCACATTTTCTACTTTTTGAGAAAAAAGCTGATTCAGGTTTGTCTTGCTAAACAGCATTGAAGAGGTAACATGGGTCATCATAAGGAACAAGATATACTTTTGAGGACCATGGGGTAGAAATAGATGCTTGGTGGTTAATTAAGTTTTTATTTTACCTTACCGTACCTACGAGTTGAGTTTTCACAACACTTGAGGTCGCGCTGTCCGCCATCTTGAATCGCAAACAGGTGCAACTAATATATATAATGGTCAGCAATTCCTGTGGCTTGGCCCAGTTTGCCACTAAATTTTCACGCTAAAGCCATTATGGGCCAAACTTCAAACTTCAGACATTGCTAGTGGGCTGTTGGTTGGACCACTTTGCCACGAACTAGTAGACCATAAACACTTAGCAAAAAAACCCCATAAAACTCAACTTTGGATTTTTTTTGTGGTTTGGCCCACTTTGACACTGAACCCCTCATTTAATTAACAAAAAAAAAACCCTTAGTTTTAACAACAATTTATTCATTAGTAGAGCAGCTATTTTGATAAGCTATGAATCTTTGTGGGCATTTTCTTTATGGCAAAAAATGCTACTTTGAATGTTGTGGGAATGTTCTGCTCTTCTGTGCTTTGTATGAAGATAAACTGAATATGTTTGGGTTGTGGACAGTTGGGGGGATATGATAGATAATGTGAAGGCATCATCTCAGCCGTCATGTTGACTACTACAGCTCCACTTGTATAAATTCTGTGTGTGTTCCCAAGCATCTTGTGTAAATATTTCATGTTCACTGGGTGGTTTCAGTATTTTGCATCCACTATTTTACATAACAGTTGTGGGTATTATCAGAGCTCGAACAAAGCATTTAGATTAGGACTATTATGTTGTAATCAGATAAGCTGCAGTGATGGGACTGAAACTGAAGCATGTAAAAGCTTGTTTTAAATTACTGCATCATAATGACACAGTGTTTATCTAGAAACTGTTATTTTGCTGAGTATAACTGCGGACACTGTATCTGTAGTTACATCACTTGCGGCTTATGATCAGATTTATGTGTTCACGGGGAGTTTTAATGCATCTCACGTATCGTGCTGTTCATGCAGCTCACAGTCTTGGTGTTTACATGCCTCTGTTGCTCGTCTTGTCTTTCAGTGCATGAGGAGTGTTACTCTGCTGCAGACCGCCACAGAAGCCTGAAGCTGCCCCACCAAACCTGGGACCATGTCGGGAGGATACGATGAATACGCCAGCCAGGAGGAGACCACAGACAGTTTCTGGGAGGTGAGACAGCAGGGAGCCTTCTTTAACAGATTAAACCCAACTGGGATGTGACGCTGCCCAGTGATGAACTCTCAGTGAACCTACTTTGTCTGGGAGGTGAGAAGACAAGATGTGGGGCCTCGTTTATCAGCTGCGTGTAGGCGCCTAAGTCAGGCGTGGACCCGTCAGGACGCATAGCATCAGATTTAGATTGGATCACTGAGCTATGGATGCTCCAAGGGCAGAGAAGTTTATAACACTCACACAATTCCTCAACATTTGGTGTCAATATTTATGAATGAGTTGACCAAGCGAGCAAAATTCACCTCTTTTGCAACTCTTAGAAAATAAGTAAAATATAGTAAGTGCATGATTTAGAAAGTGGCACTCTGACTCCTCCTGTGTCACTGATGTCTCTTTGTGAGCTTCACTTGGATTGTTTTCTGGTCTTTTTTGTCCACCTTGGATACATTTCTTATTGGATTTTATTGATCACACGCTACCTTCCAGCCCTTATATTTCTTCACTGACAAACTACTAGTGAAATAAAAGTCTTGGGTTTAGTTGAACTTCCTTTACCAAACCGTAGTTTTATTTTCTGCAAAGTTTGTCTTCCTTTTCTTGCTCATGTTGTCACCATAACAGTGTTTTTTGAAATTTTTTTTCGCAGCGACTTAGCAAACCATTTAGAAGGGACACTTTAAGGCTCTAGTTTAGGGTTAATTGTTTTTGTTAAGGGGTTTATTTATTGCAAGTGGATGAAGAAATAGGTTGAACTGTCCTGTCCCTGCAGATTTTAAAACTGTGATAAGCTTACCTAGTTGGGGGGCTGAGCTTCTGAGATTAAGGTTGTGCTGACTTCCCCATGATTAAAGTCTTGTGTTTATTAAAACCATGCTACTATTTCTCTCCACCCACCACAGTGACAGACATATTGTGCAGGTTCACCAATGCATTCCTCTGCTTTCACACTGACTCCTGTTTAAAGGCAGGAAGTTGCTGTTTGCAGTAAAAAATAGCTGGAATTACCTGCATCTGCTCAAAAACACTGATAAAAAGGAGATAAAAAGAAAACAGTTCAGCAAGTCAGAGAAACAGGGTTAGACAAGGGGTAAAGTCAACAAGCGGGCAAAAGTCCAAGAACATGCCGGAGGTCAAAAACAGAAAGGTACAAGACTCTTGGTTGTAACAGGCAATCTGGCAAGTGGATTTGAACCTGTGTATATACTGGGATGCTGATGAGGCAATGGAGAACAAGTGAGCAGGTGGGTGTGGGAAAAAACTACATCCACGCTAATACATTTTTTATTTTTAAATAGTGTATAAAACAAAAATGATCTCATGTCTAGATGAGTGTTTTAGAATGTTTCAGAAATAATCTTTATCATGGGCTGTAAGGTGGCTCGGTGGTTAGCGCCGTCGCCTTGCAGCTTGGGTTTGCATCCCACTTAGGGCACCTGGGATCTTTCTGTGGAGATCTCCCTGTGCAGCGTATATCCAGGTTCTCCAACTTCCTCCCCAATCCAAAAACACGCTGAGGTTAATTGGTGATTCTAAATTGGCCGTGAATGTGAGTGTGCTTGGTTGTCTGTCTCTAAGTGTAGCCCTGTGATAGACTGGTGATCTGTCCAGGGTGTTCTCTATTTTCGCTGCATAGGCTGGGATGGCTTTTCACTGCATATGCATGTGTAAATTGGAGGCAGAGCGTTGGGTCATATGATCGAGGTGTGATGAATGCACGAGACCTGCAGTGACTGATAATCAGGACAATCAGGACGTGATGTGAGTGGAAAGGCCAACATGCATTGAAAAGGCTTCAGAGAATACCTGTGAACCAGGCTGATGTCGGCACAGAAAAAGGTCACTTGGCAGATGGAGGGTACTGGGTCCGAAAAGGAGCATTGATTGCAATAGTTGAGCCATTTTGGATTTATAAAGAAAAAACAGTAAAATTCACAGCACTGTTTTTTAGACATATTTTTATATGAAAAAGTCATGAAAAACATCAAAGGCAACTCATGATAAAACTATTGTGTGGTCCAAACCCCAAATGAATGGAGATGGCAAGTAAAATGTGACACCCATCAGATAACTCTCCATCATGTTAATGAAAACAGTAATAATTATCCTCTGTAGTCGCTATGTTTCAAACAACAGTGATCACAAGTTATTAATCATTAGTGTTTTTGGGTTGTTTTTTTTTCTGATTAATTGATAGTTCAGTCTGAAAATATCACAGAACTGGGGGGTATTCTCATAATTTCCCAACATGTGCCCTTTTTGAGCTGAGCAACAATCCAAACCCCCGAAATATGCAACGTACTACCATATGAGGCGAAGAAAAGCAAGATGTTGTTACACCTGAGAAGCTTTCGTTTGGAAATTACTTAACTAATTAACACTTTGTCAAAATACAAAGAATCAGTTTTTCTCAGATGAAAGTATGTTGTACTGAGTTTCTCCTACAAGATTACTGAGGTCTACACCGAAGGGATCAATAAAGTTTTTTTCTATTCTTCTTCTTCTATTCTACATCACCACCAATGTTTCCTGAGCACAAACAGTACGAAGTAATTTGAGCAACAAGTTCCCTGAAGCCTATTCATTATAAATGAGAGCTGTTGACTCTTCGCAGTGTTCAAACCAGGAAAACATTCACGGAGAACACAGACGGTCATGTTACTTTATATTCAGGCGTAGTGGTGTGTATGATAAGTGTGCTCAGTGGGTACCATAGACAGAAGACAAATATTGTCACTTCACACATTCGAGTTTTGTAATCGATTTCCTCTCAGACTCTGTTGTGTTTTATCCTCATCGTGTCACTTCAGCCTGACAGTGTGTTCGGAAATCAGCTGGAGCAGCAGAGGTGGTTGGCTTGCAGCACACAGTCACTTCATCACAGTCAGTCACTGCATTACTGTAGAGCTGCTGCAGTGCTGCCTGCTGACTCGGCTGGCTGCCGCCGGAGCAGGAGCCTGGTGTGGAATACAATCATTTGTTCCCCCACCCCCACCTCAGCTGCATATATTGAGTTCAAATTGGAGGTTTGTTGAGTGTCATTTTCAGAGTGAGTCATGGATAAGCATCTATCACATATTTAGCGAAAACTCAGTCCTTTGTTTGCTGTCACAGAAGTGTGAAATGAGTGCACTAAGCTGAGGTTCCCCTCTCTCTCTCCTTTTCCCTCAGTGGCTCTGTCTCTGGGCAAAGCTATCAGCTCTCTGGGAGGCTGCTGCTCCCAAGTCCGTGGAGAGTTGTAAATTATATGACATTATCCCACCCAGCGTTTCCATTGCATAACTTCACACACAGCGTCTGCTTCCCTGCTGATCCTTCCTGTCCGTTCAGTGCATCAGCTGCAGGCTGAGAGGAGTTTGTTTTTAAAGTGGCGTCTCACATAATGATCTTCGTTTGACTCTATCGGTAATACAATACAAAATCTACAGATAGCTGGAGCTTTAACCAGGAATGTTTCCTATTTAGCGTGATATTTACTGTATGTTGAAGCACAAAATGTTTCTCGATTTTATGTCCGGTATAATTTGTGTGGACAGGGAGAGTTAATGACATGCAACAGAGGTTAGTGGCTGGCTGTGGATTAAGAGACTTTATTATCGTAGTGTAGTAACTGTAATTAGAAGATCATTTATAGCCGCAAGTAACAAAGGGGGGCATCTGAAAGCCTCTACAAAAATCTGCATAAATGTAGGACTTCTAATATCCTGCTAACAAAGACCTGATATATTTTGCTCTCCTGGAACGAAACTCTGAAGTTGAAAACATTCTTTTTTAAGGCGCATTAATATTACACACTTACCATTCAGCTAGTTTGATGTAAGTGGGAACAAGCAGTCAACAAGTGATCACTTGTTTGCATTCTTTAATCATGACTCCTTAAAAATGAATTTGAAGAATTTAAGAAAAAGTTGTGATACAATTATTAATAATTGTAATAATAGTAGCAGTGATAATATTTACCTATACCAGGGGTAGTGTGTCTAATGTGTTTATCTTGTCTAACACACTGCAGTGACTGTGTTGTTATTTTCTGTTGTTTTTTGTAAAAGGTCGGGAACTACAAACGCACAGTGAAGCGGATTGATGACGGTCATCGTCTCTGCAATGACCTGATGAACTGCATCCAGGAGCGTGCCAAAATCGAGAAGGCCTACGCCCAGCAGCTGACTGAGTGGTCCAAGAGGTGGAGGCAGCTGGTGGACAAAGGTAAGATATGTTTCACACTCAAATCATGTACTTTTCCTGTACCATACAGTACTGTGCAAAAGTTTCTGAAAGTAAAGTAAGCATGCTTTCAAAGATACATGAGAAGTTTTAATTTATAGAGCGCAGTGAGCAGGAAAAAAAATCTAAATCAAATCAGTATTTTTGATTTGATTTTTGATTACCCTTCCCCTCTAAAGCGGCACCGACTCTCTGAGGAGATTCCGTCTGCCTCAATGTTTTCTGTCTCGTCAAGTAATACAATCAACTGGATGATTTTGAGTTTTCTGTAGCTTTCTTTGTTGTTCTTGTGGGTAAAATATTTTTTTTTTATTACTGTGGCTATAAGTGTGGATTCAATGTCATGCTAAAGAATGAAGTAGGGACTAAGAAACAAACTTTTTTTTATTTTAAATTTTGAAAGAAAGCTTCAGTGCCTTTTTCGCCCTTCATCCCTCCTCCAGGGCCTCAGTACGGCACGGTGGAGCGAGCCTGGATGTCTGTGATGACGGAGGCAGAGAAGGTGAGCGAGCTTCACCAGGACGTGAAGAACAACCTGATCAATGAGGACTTTGAGAAGGTGAAGAACTGGCAGAAAGACTCGTACCACAAGCAGATGATGGGAGGATTCAAGGAAACCAAAGAGGCAGAAGAAGGCTTTAAAAAGGCCCAGAAACCCTGGGCCAAAAAGCTGAAAGAGGTGTGTGGTTTTTACTTATAATGCACAAAGCGCAACAGTGTTAGACATTTCAAAAACTCATTTTTAAAGGTCTGTTCACCCAAACTACATAAACAAAATTCAAATGTAGCCATGCAGAAATCAGTTTAACCTGCAGAGGTTTTGAAAATGTATTTTAGATTGTGGTGATTTGTAACTAGGACAATGTTTCTGAATGGACATGTCGCTGTTGTGTGTTTTGTTGTAGTGGCAGAAGAGATTTCACAATAAAACCAGAAGTATTTGCATGGCAAAAGTCTGACATGATAACAAAGTAAAATGTATTTGGGAAAACTGAGCTTTCATGTCTCTCATGTTCTGCTAGAATTACTAATTAACTGCATTCACTTTGTATGCTGGTATAGATTATATAGAAAACATATCCTAATCATATGAGATCCTGTCAGCTTCACAGTAAAGGTGAAATAGTCAGTTCATGTATTAGTTGTTGTTAACGGATAAAACAAGATTTATGGATAATGACAGAAGTCTTTTGTTGTAGATGCTCCCTGTTTGTGACATATTGATACCAGATCTGATCCTTGTGTCATTTCTTTGTCATCTTTCCTGCTCAGCTTGAGGCTGCCAAGAAGTCGTACCACATGGCCTGCAAAGAGGAGAAGCTGGCTACCACCAGAGAGGCCAACAGTAAAGGAGAGACTTCTGTGACAGCCGACCAGCAGAAGAAACTCCACGAGAAAGTGGACAAATGCAAACAGGATTCACAGAAGGTGAGCGCACCAGCTGCTGCAGCTCTGCTGGATCGTTGTTATGCAAAAGCTATTTTCTGCGATCAAGCCGAAGGCAAATCAACTCTCGGCATATTTAAAGGCAGCCTGGCTACAGTCAGTATAACATTGTTTATGTGTGACTAAATGCTACACCTTCCCATCTGTATCTCTTCTTCGCTACTCTGCAAGTGGACTCTGGTCGTCTTTTATTGCTTTGTCCTTCACACTCCTGAACTCTGGTTCTTGTTGCGCCTAAATAACATACGTACAGCTCATATTGTCCTTTCACGATCTATGGGATTCACATTTGACCACAGGCATAATAAAAGAGAAACATGTCTCATTAAAACAGTCAATCAAAGCCCTTTGGTTCTTACTCAAGACGATATGGATCAGCTGTCAGCAGACTTATGTATATTGATTCAACTTAAAAATACACTCCACCATGCATGTTGATCATAGTGAAGGAACTAATGCAGCAGTGTGGCTCAGTCATGTGTTTTTTTGCCACTTTCTGGACAACAGTGGAGCTGAATGACACAGACATATGAGCTTTAACACACGTAAACTACCCAGAAAGCAGTAGTTAGTCAGATCTTTTGTCATTTTTGGTATTTTTTTAAAGGATTTTCCAGAATGATTCTCTAAGAGTGTGTTGCTTTTGTGTGTGTTAGGCGAAGGAGAAGTACGAGAAGGCTCTGGATGAGCTCAGCAAGTGCACCCCTCTTTACATGGAGAACATGGAGCAGGTGTTCGAGCAGTGCCAGCAGTTTGAAGAGAAGAGGCTGAGCTTCCTCAGGGAGGTGCTGTTGGATGTCAAGCGTCACCTCAACCTCACAGAGAACCAAAGGTATGATGTGTTTGGATCTGATGAGACGATTGTCAGCTAGTCACGAGCCACACACTGAATCCTTGCTGTCTGTTCACAGTTACACCACAGTATACAGAGACCTTGAACGCACCATCACATCAGCCAGCCCACAAGAAGACCTGAAGTGGTTCAGTAACACCCATGGCCCCGGCATGCATATGAACTGGCCACAGTTTGAGGTAACAAAATACCATAACGGGCTGCAGTTTGAAGACTTAAATCATCACTGAAGACCTGCACAATATTGCTGTATACACTGTCCAAGCATAAAAATAGCCTGACCTCAAGGAAATACAACTTTTTGCCTGTTTGTCATAAGTTAGATGAAAAGTTTAAAACTACTTTCATGTTTGTATGGTACATATGAAGCTATAGACTGCAGACAGTTTGCTTAACTTAACATATAGACTGAAAACAAGAGAAAACAGCTAGCTTGGCTGGAACGTTATGTTGTGGTTTTGCATGTGGTTGTGTGTTGGACTGCATGCTCACAGTGACTCCATGAATTTACGTCCACTCATTTAACTCTCTGCAAAACAGGAAATAAGTGCATTTCCCAAACTGGTGACCCGTTCCTTTAGTGTTACATTTTCTATGTGACGGTAGATAACAGAGAACTCTCTTTTGCAAGGTAGCAGTGTACGAAATCTGCAGCTTTAAAGATCATCTTGGTACTGGAATGTAACACAGTGAGTGTTAGAGAACAGCAGTCACTGTGCAGGGCTTACAAATCCCAGTCTAAGCATGTTTTCTCTCTCTCTCTTTTTTTTTTTTTTTGCAGGAGTACAACCCAGACCTCAGCCACAACATCAGTAAGAGAGAAAAGTCAAAGAAAGGTGATGGAGTCATGCTGACTCATGTCACGACAGCAGGAGACAATGCTCAAGCTGGAGACCGGGGGAGGTAAAATCTAATCAGTTTACTGGTTTTAATTAATGCAAATCATTGTATCCAGATCATCTCCTTAACACACAAAGCTGACTTTGATTTTTGCAAGCTACAGCTGCAATCCCAAGTGCCAATATAATTGTTTATCACAACTCCAACCCAATGCACACCTTCAGACATGTACAACAGAAAATTGAATAAATAGTAATAGAAGGACACAACGACACAAAAACATTTGCAAATCACACACGTACAAACGTACGCAGTGGCTGTTACAGTGGTAGCTTCAGTGCATAATGACATATTTTAACGGGCTTGAATGTGTCCAGTTTAAGCAGCTATGAGAAGAACCAGGCGTACACGGCCTCCACAGAGTGGTCGGACGAGGACCAGACGGCTCCGAACTCAGGCAACGACACCAACGGAGGGACGAACCCCTTTGATGAAGAAGTGGGCAAAGGCGTGAGAGTGAGAGCGCTGTACGACTACGAAGGCCAAGATCATGACGAGCTCACCTTCAAAGCAGGTGGATAAAGTCAGCATCACGCTACGCAAGTTTTTGTTTTTGCCAAAGCAAGTTAGTGTCAGTGATGAGCAGCGTGATACAGAATCTGTGTATTCAGCCACGTTTTGGTTGAGTGAATGAGATGACAGACATTTGTCAACTTAAATTGACAAAAATGGCCTAAAACACAAGTGATGACTGTATTTGACCATCGTGGGCGTGTTACAATTCTGAGTTGACAGAATGTGAAAAAAGCATCGTAATCAGTCAGATATTTATTACAGTATATTAGCCAAAAACAGTCTAATTACAATATAAATGGTCTCTAAATGGTATTTCTGGAAATTTACTTTATCACAATGTATGTGGAACTACTAATTTTATATAAATTACATATATTTGATATATATATATTTGCCTACTAAGTTTATAGATGGATTAGTGCAATAGTTCTCCACTTCTGCAGTTGCTTGGCAGTAGGTGAAAACACTATGGAGTGACTCATTTCAAATAATAGATATTGCAATTTGAATAAACAAAAACTAGAGCTGCATTTTAAGTGAGCTGTGAGAGTAGGACTGAATGATTAGGGAAAATACCAAATCACAATAGTTCTTGTGCAATTTTTTTTTTTTTTTTGAAAGTCAAGCATCAGTTCAGTATTCACTGTGTAATAGATTTAAAACATGTGATAGAGCGTTAGCACTTGAAATGCCATCAAAAACATCACACAAGGAGGACAGCATGAATTTGTAAAACCACTGACACAACACTTTAAATCCTGGTGCAAAATTAAAATGGATTTATTGTTCAGCCCCAGCTGATTGTGTGTGAAAGCGTTGGAGAAGGTTTATTTAAACTAACGATTAAATGGTAAAAATAGCTGGGTTTGTTATTGTAAGGATGCCGGACTCCATCTGTCAAGATCTGTCTGACCAAAAAGATTTAGAGGTTGAAAAAGTCTGCATGTGTATGACAAAACTTTGTTTTTGCTATGAAACAAAGTTGTCACTGAAACGTATTATAACCACTGTGAATCAGTGCTGACCACAGCTGCTGTCCCTCATGCTGCTTTTCAAATCTACAGTATATTTAGGATGATTCCAATTTCTTTGAACCCTGCATATTTCCCATTCTTGTAGCTGTTGTGGCACTCTGGAGACAAGGAGAGCCACAAAACATTGTATATCTCAAAAAACAAGAAAGTGTGAGCTTCCTGTAGCTTTAGAATTATGTGATTTTTACATGAATCGCTTTAAGCTGTTGTTTTTGAGTCTGCAAAAGTAAACACAGAAATTAGCTGCCTGGAATCGAATTGCTAACTGCATTTGGATCTCCATCTGGGGGAAATTTGCCTTCTGACTTCATCACCACGAACACTGTTTACATGTGTGAGGCTGACTTTTGGATATACGCTACTTTGTGTGACTCCCCGTTTCAGTTTATATCTAGCATCACGCACTGAGCCACAATAGCTGTTTTAATATGAACATGCCAGGCTGAAATCCAGCAGAATGATATTTTAAGTACTTAAAACAGGAAATTGTGGTGGTTTATTCCTTTATTGTTCATGTTGACAGATATATGATCGATGTTGGCACTGTTTCACATAATCTCATCATGCTGCACTTGTCTCTCGTGTTTATCAATGAAGGGGATGAGCTGACGAAGCTGGAGGATGAGGACGAACAGGGCTGGTGTAAAGGTCGCCTCGACAACGGCCAGCTGGGTCTTTACCCAGCTAATTATGTGGAGCAAATCTAGCTGTTCCAGCTGAGGATGCTTCATCCTCGTCGGAGGACAAACCCAAACTGAACCGTCCAGTCATAACTGCACATTGCCAGAGACTTTAAAGCAAAGCTTCCTCCTGTCAGGCACAGCGAGCTGTGTTCATCTCGGCACTCACTGGACTTTTCTGAAAGAAGATCTGTTCAGGATCTCGTCACCTCCACACACTGCAACTGAAGCAAAATATTTTAGTCTCCTTTGTGTGTAGCCGTGATATCAGTTGTGATGCTAACATGCCATACAGTATGGTCGCTCATCATAATATTTGTATGGTATTGTCAGTTGTGCCTGGATAGCGAGAATGAGCTATGCATTGTGCATTTCATGTATATATTTTAATTTTTTTTTTTTTTTTTTTTTTACAGTCTGGATGCTTGTATAGTATTTGTCTTCATTGAATACAGTGTTTTCTTCCTTAGTATGTACATATTTATCCTTAAAGGAATAGTTTGACATTGGGAATAATTTACTTTCTACCTGAGAGTTAGATGACAAGATTTGTATCACACTCATGTGCAGAGAAATATCAAGGTACAACCAGCAGCTGGTTAGCTTAGCTTAGCATTAAATTTGGAAAGCTTTATGCAAAAGTAATATCTTCCAGCATCTCTAAAGCTCACTTATGAGCAAAGTATATCTTTTTTTTTTTTTAACCCATATGGAGAGAGACAAAACAAAGATGCTGTTGGCAAGTTAACATGCTCAACCACATGGTCAGCAGTTGTAGCAGCTGTGACACACAGATCATGGATGCAATTAAAGGTGCTTGAAAATAAAGCAGTTTTGGAAATCAACAGCAGAAGCTAAATCAATAAAATGAAAATATGAGAAAGCACCTAAAGCTACATATATTTGAGTCATTGACAGCGCAAAAGGGCCCATTAAGCCTCAATTTGGAGAATTTTTGTAGCGATTTAACAAACTGGCTATAAGAGGTTATTTAGTGACTTTTTTAAGGTTTGTTTTGGGACTTGAGACTTGTCAGTCGCTGCACCCTAGCCACTTAGTTCACCATGATTTACTGAGGTTTACATTTTTCTATTAGCCCCTATGCTAAGCTAACTATTTACTAGCTGTATCTAATTTAGCATACATATATATGTGCTGTAACAATTTTCTCATCTAACTCTTTACAAGAAAGGAAAAAGATACGTATTTTCCCACGTTGACGTTGAAATATTCCTTTATGCATCGAGTTGTTTTCGTGCTCCACTCCACAGCATGTCACTGAATTAACATTTTGAGATGAGATAAAAGACAGCTCACCATCAGGAAAAAAAAAAAACACACACACAGCCGCTCTCAGCCAAGCCAGTCTTTGAAATGGAAATCCGTACTCTACCAGACACTGAAAGGATTGTTTACATTAACCTCTTCTGTCCCACCGTCTACAACAACGTACCTGTTGTAACATTTACCTCCATTTAGTTTCTCCTTCTCAACACGTGTTAATAATGCAGACGCCGTGAACAAAACCTGCCTGGAAAGACAAAACCCGCAGCTGTTTTGTAAGGAAGAGCTTGGCTTTCACATCCAGGGTTTTTCATTTATTTTATTTCTCCTCCAATTAATGCGACTTGTTTACTGAGTGAATGTCAGTGACTTGGCATTATCAGCCATCAGCTCTTCTCTCTGTGATTATGTGCATGCTGATGCTTCCCCACACTGTTTACTGCTCTGAGCTGAACTGATCCGGCGCATGGCCTTGATTTGTTTCAACCAAATTACTGACTTGAGTCTTGATTGAATTAAAAGTCCTTATCAGGGTTGATGATCTAATTCACTGTGCACCAAAAAAAATGCAGGCTGCATTAAAATGAGGCATTTCTATTTAAATACTTTGTTTTAATCAGAAAATCAAACTTCACACGAACAAAGGGCAGGGGTGCAGTATATGAGATTGGTTTGTTACTCCTGGTAACTGCACATGCTGGTGAAGACTCCTCTTTTGTCAGCGAGGCAGGCAGGTGTTCTCTTACCGACGCAGACAGAGAAAGCTACAATGAGAAAAGCAGAAAGAGGATCCGTCTCTGAAATATTGATGAGTACGGTCGCCTTTTCTGCTGCAAGAACAAAAAAATTCATTTTCGCAGGATCCATCAGGGAAACGTCTCTTGTTGTGGTGTTAATGCATCTGTGTGCTTCTTAAAAAATAAAAAAAAGTGTTGCTTTCGTTAGCACTGGATTCATTGTGGTGAAATATATATTGCCTTAGCGGAATCTACCACCCTGCCACCCCAAAGACTCCAGACCACCACCTCCGACGCAATGAAAGAGAGCTCGCCTCCACAGAATCCGACTCCTGCTTATCCCGATCAGTTTACACCGACTCGACAAGTGGACCCTCTTTGACTGATTGAATATGATATACATTTAAAGACTTCAGCATCTTAACTGTCTTAATGTATCTTTGACTGTATTTGAAACAGGATGGGACTGTTTACAAGTGTACTGTAAAAGTGCAGCATCCACTGTGAACCTCCTGAAGGACAGAAAAATCATATTTAAAAAAAAAAAATTTGCTCAAACGCTCCTTTTCTTTTCTGTCTTTTGCTCATGCTGGAAACATTTATCTGCAATGTCAAGGAAAACTTTTAGAGAACTAGAGGGCTTTCTCTCTCTCTCTCTCTCTCTCTCTCTCTCTCTCTCTGTCTCTCTCTCTGTCTCTCTCTGTCTCTCTTTCTTTTTAGCATAGTGCTGTAATTTCCAAACTGTAGTGCCTGTTCATCTGCATAAGCAAAAAATAAAAGATGTCATCAGAAAACCGAGGCGCGCGTCAGAGTCTGTGCCTGAGATTAAAAACACGGAATTTAAAGATGTGTTGAGTCACACAAAGTGATGTCTGCTGCACATGAAACATTTATGATGTGGTGTAACTGAGTTAAAAATCAGTATGGGATGAAGTATTCAGAGTTCCTGCATTAATAATGTTAGTTACGTAACAGTGCGATGGTATTTTTAGCAAAGCAGAAACATTGAAACTCCCTGTTATGTAGAAAAATGCCTCCTATGACTTATTACATTGTTATTATTGTTGTGCTGAGGTGTACTGTTTTACTGTTGTAGCTGAATGAGGTGCCAGTTTGAACTATTTCATATATTGGTGTGAACTTTAAGCATCACATTTTACAATCAAAGTTGCTTTTACTGCATATGTAGCAAATTCAGAAAACCATTTCGGGTGAGTCATGGAAGAAATGTTCAGTAAAAGTACCAATACAAATACTCCATGTTTAGATTAGTAGTAGTAAATATCCTTAGAGGTACTTTCTCTGCAGAAAAATGGCCCCTGTGACTAATTATATTCACCCTGATGCATAAGTAGGATTTAACTGGTGTAGCTGGTGGAGGTGGAGCTACATTTCTAAACAGACTTGTGACATATTAAAGGAAAAACCTGAATAAAACCGTGGAGGAATGCAACAAATACAGATGCTTCCACACAGGTACGATTAGATCAGTGAGAAAGACGTTTGTAAAAAGAGTCCGAAATTGTCGCACACTTTTGACAATGTTCATACATTAGAGTGACATTTAAGACTAAACAGAGGAGCAACTCTTCCTCAGGTTGCTGAGAATGTCAGAGCAGGATGTGATCAGACTGTCAGCAAGAAGAGTTCATTAGCAATTACACTGACACGGGTGTTATAGTAGGGTTGAGGTGCACACATTTTTCATTACATAGGTGAATACGCATTTCAGAGTTCAGTGGTGCGAAGCATAATGTTCTACAGACGTGGGGAAAAAAGCGACATGGTCAGATGAGTCATCCTCGGTGTGTCCATCTCTTCCTTCAGAGGTAAGAGCCACCGCAAATCATTACAAAGTGTTCTGAGTGATCACCTTTATCCACTGATGAAACATTTCTAACCTGATAGAAGTGGTCCCTTCCAGGATATTGAGGGCAAAGTGGTCACTGAATGGTTTGATGAGTATGAAAATGATGTGAAATCACATGCTACAGCCTTCGCAATCATAAGTTATCAACCCAATTAGATGGGAGATTTTGGACCAACGAGTTAGACAGCACCACCACCTTCATCATTAAAACACCAAATGGGGGAAAATCTTTAAGATGAATCGCACTCCATCCCTCCAGTAGGGTTCCAGACATTTGGTGAATAAATGCCAGGGTGCTTTGAAGGTGTTGCAGTAGCAAGTGGCTCTTTATGTGTCAGTCTTTGTGTCAGTTCCCCTCCAAAGGATCAAATCAGAGGGTTTCAAAGCAAAACAACTGAAAAACACTGGTTTCATCTTTTTCAAGGGATCATTTTTAAAGTGAGGTAACTGTAGATGTTACAGGAATGTAAGTAAGCAAAAGGTGGAACATTTCTCTCTGAAACATCACAGCAGGAGCCAAGAAACAGCATAACATGTAAAAAGTTAAGTGAAGTGGTTGAAACAACTTTCAAGCTTACCTCATAGATTAATTTCCTCAAAATTAAGACATAAATCACAGTATTCAGAGTTACTAATGCACATCAGATCTCAAGACAAGACAGTGAATTTCAAAGCACAAAACTAAAGCTCAGGAAACAGAAATTTACAGAAAATAAGTAAAATATGGCCACAGAGTGGCTTCAGCATTCTTCATTTTCTGGTTTTACAGGGATGTATTTAATGTTGGCAGTCTGAGCTCTGTCTCCTTTAATTTGATGTGGCAATGCTGGGTTTGACTTTAAAGTTTATAATAGATGCTGCCACTAGAGGTCATTAGTCACCAGCCATCTTAAAAGATGCTTCACTTTAATCATCATATTAGAAGAAGATTCCCACAAGTTACTCACAGTGTTTATTGCAGAAGTCAGGACTGTACTTCTCCTACAGGTATATGAGGTTTATTTTTGGGCCGACAGGGGGTTTGACTTTTGCTTACCATAGTGACATGGACATTAGGTGACTTGTGCAAGTTGCTGGTAATTAAATTTGATGATATTTTAGTACTTGTTGAGGGACTTTTTTTTTCTATTGCAGACCCCACATAACTGATATGGAACATCTGCAATGGAGAAAAGAAAAAACTGGACTTTGTTTTCCATAGTACATTTCATGGTTGGGTGTTGTTGTTTTTTGGTTTTTCTCTTTTACATCTGACTAAACATAAACTGTGGCTTATCTTACTGATCATCAGAGCTACTACAAAGTATTCCTACTTGTGTTATTTGAACCTTTTCCTTCCTTAAAATCTAAGCACTTTAAAATCAAAGTTAAAGCATTTCTTTTTAAATTTGGCGTTTTGCCAAGATTCATAGTTGAAAAAGCAGAAATGAGAACTATGTGCAGTTTGGGAAAACTTCACATTGTACAGCTGTTTTCAGAAAAAACTTTGGGAAATTGGGAATTAATTTAGGTGCAAACAAGGACAAGACAATGCAGAGGAAATGGTGATAATAGTATGCATAGTTTGTAAGCCTGTGCGTTGGCCTGGACTCTTTTTCTGCAGGCTGGATGACGGATTAAAATAGCTGCTGTCAGTAGTGGTGAAGAGATGGGTGAGGCTTCCTGCAGTCTACAGGGGTAACTCTGGATTCTTTATGCCTTTATTCCCTGAGGCATCACATCGTTGCCAGTATATTATTAAATCATGTTGGTGCTGACTAACTAAAAATAATCACAGATATCCCACACCTAGAGACCGACATCTATATGCCGCTTGATCCTTTTGATGCAAGCTTCTGTCAGTGACATTTCAAGCCTGTATGGTGCATAACTCTTATTCATTAAGAGCAAAAATAAATAAATAAATTATAGCTCTTTTTATCTAAAAGTTTAAACTGCTCCAGATAGCTCAGGGCCACCTTGTCTTGACAGATCTTCACCCTCTGACTCACTGCAAGAGAGAGAGAGAGGCCAATCATGACACATTTGAAAACCTGTCGGACTATTTAAAGGAAAGAACACTTAGTGGTGGGAAAAGACGAAATGTCAATAAAGACCTGAATCAGAAAAGAACACACAGTCGTTACATAATGGTTGCTATGCCTTTCGGTAACTTTTCAAATTGCATATAGCTGATTTTTACCTGCACTGCAAACTCTTTATTAGTAAGAGACAGCACACAGATGCAGTTCAAACGCAAAGTTTATTGGTTAATGTGTCCATACTCAGGCAGACTTTTATTTAAACAGATGAAAACAGTAAGCAGTGTTGTAAGAACCAAACTGGTGTGAAATATTGGCACCCAAAGCATTCAAAATTAAATATCTATTTAAAAAACAAACAAACAATTATAGTAAAGACTCATATTAACAGATTTGGATATATATGACTATGGAACTGTAAAATGTGCTTTAATCCTGTTCTTTGTGTAATAATGAAGTTTGTGTGAAGCTAAGCAATAGTTTCATTTAATGTTTTAGTATGCTAATATTGTCTAATTAGCACAAAACATAAAGTACAGCAGAGGTTGATAGAAATATCATATCGTGAGTTTTGTCAGTATTTGGTTATCAACTAAGGAATTAGACACATTTAAATTCTCTCTTGATGATGGTGCAACTTGAAACTTGAGGTGATGGCAAAAGTTCTTACAGTTCAGCCTGAGTGAAGCGTGAATGTGTATGAATCAATCCAACAACTGTTGAGATATTTCGTTAAAAACATGTCAACTTCAGGGTGACACTTAAGGAAGAATCTAAAAAAACCCTTATGAGGATTGATCTTCCAGGGACAATGAATGTCCGTGCAACATTTCATGGAAATGACCAACATAAAGACTGACAGAGAAACATGCAGTTTGTGCAGCTAAAAATCCATTAAATTTCATGTTCTGAGGGTTTTTTGCATTTGTATTTATTAATATCTCATAAAGTCTTCTATCTATTTGGTTTTGAACACTTTAGGTCTATCATAAAAGGCAATTTACAGCTGTATGAAGATCAAACGAAACAACGGACTCCTCAGCAGTGCTATATTAGTGGGGCAAAGCATCACTCTTAACCAGGAAACATCTTAGAAAACAAAAACACACAAGCTGCAGTTTGGGAATTCCACTCTTGGATCCAAATTCATCAAACTGCTGAAGTCTCCACCTTTGTATCTTTCAAATGAGATGTGTAGAGAGAGCCCTGCCCTGTGGTTTACTGGATTCAGCACAAACAACCCTAACCACACTTTAAACTGTGCCAGTGAAGCTGAGCGAAATGCAAAGACAAAGCAAGTGTAGCTGTAGACAAGAGGCGTTTTCCTGAAGCTTAAGAGCAGTCAGCTGTAACTTTTAGATGAATTGAGAAAAAGATAAGTGGGAATCACATTGTGGAAAAATAAACAGGCAGATCATGCAAATGACAAGGCAGTTCATTTATTGTTTTTTTGTTTGTTTGTTTGTTTGTTTTAAATCTGTATTTGTTTCATTCTGCAGCAGGAAAACGCCTCAACAGCCACACATTGCTGTGTCGCTTCCTCTCGGCTCTCTGCACAGATAAGCCTTCATGCAGCAGCTGCCAGCTGTTGCTTCGGTGTTGGCACTGGAAGTGTGTACCATTGGGGATGGTCAGTGCACATGTTGCATGTCACCTTTTCATCTTGGGCTTAGGTGTGCCAAGTGCATGGTGAGACAGTGTGTCCTTTTAATTTTGTAGGTTTCCATCTTCTCCTCCCCCTTCTCTTTACCCTCCCTTTCTGCTGCAGCCTCATACTGGGTGAACAAACTGGTACACCAGTCTCTGAGACACATCAGGCTTACGGATGATGCCTTTCTTGTAGTATTGACGTATGGAGCGGCTCAGCTTGTCATAGTTCATAGCAGGTCGATTCTTTCTGAGTCCCCACAGTCTCGCAACATGAGCCGAGTCTTCGATCTTAAAAATACCTGGTGGGAATCACAAGAGGTTTGACATTTGTAACAACAGGCCAGATAATATACAAAACAGTGTGACTGCTTTTAAAATATGTTCATATAAAAGGAAATGTAGGGATTAGCCCTTCCCTTATGTCCTTCATATAAAAAACCAGTGAGCCAACACAGCATTTTTAAATTACGGGCTGTGAAAAAAATTATGTACTTGTAGAAAAATACTTACATTTTGCATTATAATATGCTTTCTTTTATTGTATCAGAGTTTTTAAAAATGTATTGTATTATTGTGGAATTTTCAGAACAAGATTTCCTCCAATTTAAAATAACTTGCAAGCTCTTTGCTTATGACTTAAAATAGCAGCTCTTGTGGAGTTTAAATGTCAGTTAAAGTGTAAACAATGAAAGAAGTGAAACTGTGAGTTGAGGGTAAAATAAACTGATCACACAAGGAGACAAAGTGTCAGCTGAAACAATGAACACATTGTGAGTATGAAATATAAGCACTGGCAGGACATTACACATCAGTTGAAGAGCTGTCAAGATGTGAGTTGACATCTAATAAGTAGCAGAAGATAAAGACGCAGTTGAAGCTTAATGATGAACGCACTTTAGTTTTTGGTGTAATAATGAAGTTTAAGCCTTGAAGTTAAATGAATTGTAAGTTGAAGGATAAGAGATGGCAGGAGTTTAAATAAAATAGCAAAAAGAATGATAAAATGTGGATTTTTTAAAAAACAAATGTTCTGTTTCTATTGAAATATTTGTCTTCGAACAATAAGTGAGAAATAAATCCCCTTAAAATAGAGTTTAATTGCCCAGTTGAAATGCCTGGAGTGAATTGCATTAAAGAAATTAAAATTACCTTTCTCTTTATTGAGCCAGCGGATGCAGCGTCCGTAGTTGTGAGGTTTGAGCAGGAGCTCTCTGAGGAACTGCCACAGATGAATGGGCTGACCCGAACAAGATGAATCTGCCTCAGACCACAACTCCTCGCTGCCTGTACACCAAAACAAAAACATGTGGTCCTTAATGTCAATCTGTAGTGATTCATTGATATGAGATATGTACAATGGGGGCCAAAAGATTGCATAGGTCTTTAATCAGGGCACAGAGAATAGACAATATGAAAACTTTATGTACATTTAAAACCACATCCTGTAGTATACGAGTTTCTGACCACTAATTGGCAGAGAGTTTATAAAAAAGTAAATTACAATGGTGTTTTTTTATGGGGGTGGAAAATTGCTCTGTGCATTCAATTTATTTTGCCTAATGAATGCAATAATCAATAGTTAATATCTTTCTCAGGCATATTTAGATTAAAAACAATCCTACCTGTAGTTTTAGTATCTCCAACTGAACACCTCTCTTTCATCCAGGCAGCTGGAGAAAAAAAAAAAAACAGACATTCAAATTAAATTCATGTTTTAATCCCTCCAAAACTTTATATAAACACCACAGTGTAGTGCAGGGCAGCCAAACATGAGATCATAAACTCATCAGAGGAGGGGCAGCAGGCAGCAACGGAGTTGTTGAATAGATATGACGCACGTACCTGACTTCCATATGTCCAGGTGTGCGTGCAGTGTGTCTCCGCACTGCGGGGAGCGCTGACGAAAGTCCTCCTCGCTCATGGCACATAGATCCTTTCCTGTCAGTTCCTGGAAGGCTTTTCCTGCATGAGGCAACCTGTACAGATGTTCAGTCCACAGTAGCCACTTCTGGACGTTCCCAGTGTTCCACTCTATAGGGTCTAAAGGCAGAAAAAGATATGAAAACAGTGAGAAAACCTCCAGCTGCCGCTGCAATAAACTGCTTTTTGTGAGATAAAGTCATATGAAGTCAAGTCAGTAATATTTTTTTATTTTTTCAGCTTTGCACTGTGTTTATTTTCTTTGGCAACTTTGACATAATAAATCTACTGAAACCACAAGGCAATCATTCTTTTTTACCACTACAGTTCTAATCAGTAGAACAGATGACTGGGGATCGTATAGATTTATGACAGCCAGAAGCCGTATAATACATTAAAAAAACCCTTTCTCTGTTTGCTTTATGAGCAAAGCGAGACCTCGCCCTTAAGACTGTGTACACGTCTGCTGGCAGGAAAGAACCATCACTGTCACAATCCAAGAGAACTCATGCAAAGGTCAGGATTAAACAGATCCTGGAGCGGGCAAATACGACTTTGCATCAGCAAGGACATGATTCAGATGATCTGTCATCTTGCCTGCGCTATCCACACAAATATGTGTTGGTTTTAGGAGTAAGATCCAGTAGCTTAAGTATCTCTGAATCAATAATCCTTTATTTGCAAATACTGAGCAACACTTTAGGGTTTTTTGTCATGAAAAATGTCTTGTTTACTTATAAGTTTAGTTTCTTTGTCGGTTATATGCCTCGGTACTATAACTCCTGAGGATGACAAACTGCAGCAGCAGGTGTGGTGGAAAAGCAGCCTACCTGGGGTGATGTTCAGCAGTTTGCAGGCTGTTTCAATGTCCTTCAGCACTTCTCCCACAACCATGCTCTGCACCTGCTCCAGAGACTGCTCCTCTTCCTGCCCCTCCAGCCCAGGAGAGAGTCCCTGTTCCTGGCTGTCAATGACGGGGCACTGCTCCGGTTCCTCTTGAGGCTCCATGCGAGTCGTGGGTACAGGTAGCGTTGGCGAAGCCTCTGAAACTTTCACCAACCACGTGGCATCGTCGGTGAGAAGCATGTCAAAGCAGGAGAGGTAGAGGCCTGGCACTCCACGCTCCAGGGCTTCAACGCTTGTCTTGGTGTCCCCCATGCCCCAGGGTTCTCCAGAGCATCTGTTTCGCTCCAGGATGGCGAGAGAGTCCTCTGTCATCCCGATTCGGGATCCATACAATGTGTCTCCTGATAAACTGCCCACTGGGTTTGACATAACTATACCTGAAGATAAAGGAAATACAAGAAGAGACATTCAACTTCTAACCCATGATCTGAACTAAAAGCCATGTACATTTTTAAAAGCAAAGTAAAATGTCTGTTTGAAAAGTTGTTTTAAATTATTCCAATTTCTGACAAAACTTTGCAACATTCAAGCAGTTCAAATTATTGCATAACTACCATAATACCTTTGCCAATTATTCCTCTCTTGCAATGCTATGTCTGCTAAATGAGCAACTGTTCTCGTTTTGAAAGAAACTCCATCAGAGTAGCTGCAGGCGAGAATGTGTTGTTCAGAAGTGAGGTGCAACTGTGCTGCTTGATGCTCTATAAGAAGCCCTGAGTCTCATGGAGATGCTGGGGAAATGACCCTCAAGAGAGTTGAAACACACACAGCGCTGATGGGCATGGGGCAAAATGGATTTGACTGAGTCGCTTATTTGTGGGTCAGTGGCCCAGAATGGTTCATGTCCTGGGGGTGGGTGACTTGTATTGAGACCTGAAGCAGCTCTGCAGTCTGCCTGGGCTTTCAAGGTGCCGTCTCTGCAGCCCTCTGTCTCCACTGTCAGCTGGAGATTTTAATCAAATAGAAGTTAGATAATGTGGGGAAGAGCACCCACAAGATCTCCCAGAACTACATGTTAGAAAACAACCAAAAAGTCAATTTTGTGAAGACGAAAGTCAAACGAGCGGCAGTTTATTTTTCATCAGAAGTGTGCATTTACAGACGTACACTGTAGAACATTGTAATCTTGCATATGGCACCCATAATGTGTACCTGCCACAGCTGGCATATGGCAAGGCACACTGCTGTCACACACCAGGTTATCAGTGGTGACGACTGATGCCACATAAAGGATGTGTGCTCCCACAGAACACATGTTCAAGGACAGTCATGGCTTAATTTGTCAAAAGACAAACAATTAAAGTCTCATAAAGTTTGCAAAATCATTGACTACACTTGCCAGGCCAAGATCAAGTGTGAGCGTAGGTTTAAAATGAATGAAGGTGGCGGGCGGCATGACTCTTCAGATGCAAAAAGAATCAATTCTGTACAACAAATGTTAAAAAAAATGAACAATTCAGTCATGTTGTGCTGATGATGGTTGATGTTTTTGCATCTGGAGTTGACTGACCTGTTGATTCTGGTTACAGACAACTGGCACTACTTTCTAAAATGTCTGGATTCAGATTTGCAAAGTTCCTAACTCTTCAAATGAGTCACGAGGCAGACGACTGTACATACTTTCACTGTTACCAAACTGCCCTAAAGTTAAATGAAGTCATCGTCCCTGCACCCACGACAAGAATCCTCTTTCTAGTTCTTGGTCCTCAATCCCCCCCCCACCCTAACCCCCACCTCCCCTTTATAAAACCTTCTGCCCATTCCTCCTTTTATCTCTAAACTTCTCCTAAACTATATCCCTTTTACTCTATCAGGAGTCAGATTAAAAGCCACTGGTATCCCAGCCTGCTGCTGCGTGTCAACTCTGCTCTGTAACAGCTTGCGCTAAGCCCATTAGCAAAGCAAATTTAGCCATATTACCTTCTTCCAAAAGGAAGAGGGGGCACAAGAAAAAGACACAAACACACACCCCCGGGGAGAGGGATTAAGACCCTGACTGATCTCTAAATGAGTTTGGTCAAGACGCTGATATTCATTTCAGGAGCATTAGAGATTGCTCCATTTACTCAGCAAAGTCAGCCTTTGACACAGAACCAAAAAGGACTCCCTCCATGCAGGCGTCCACCCTGGGAACCATATTTTTTCTACATGCTTGGTCTCACTAAGCATAAAGAAGGTGATTTTTTTTAGGTAAAGTTTGTTTCATTTCCATCGATTGCATATGATTTTTAAAAAATCCTTATTTGCCTTTTTCTACAAACACCTGAAACAAACAGCCCAAAGAGTGACTTTTCACTGGTGGCAAAAACAAAAAAAACAAAAAAACAAGCAAAATGGAGTGTAAAGTGGTTAAAGTTGCAGACCAACGCAACCAGTCCTGCTTAAAATTAACCCGTGGGCAAATCCATCATTGCTGCTCAGCAGAAGTCAGCTAAGTGTTTAAATTAAAGTTAATGAGTAGTGATTAAAACAACCACAGAGTTTGGGCTTGTTTAACTTCGGTGATTCAGTCTGAGCTAAAACAGAAAAGGTCAGATGAGATTTGGAACCATCTATCTAATGGTGACCAAAATGTGCAGCGAGTGCTCCGCTGGCGTTGTTTGAGTCTGGAGTTAAAGGAGTGTGTACAGCCAGGCGTGACTGTTTGCCATGTGAGTGCTGAAGGGAGATCTTTTTTCTTCCTTGTTATTGTTTCTCATGGGAAACTTGGACCAACTAAGGAAGTCATTGTTCCGAGAACAAGGATAAAAAAAAGGAGCTTCATCTTTGCGTCAAGCTCCTCCTCGCTCGATATGACCACTGCTCGGAAGAAAGTCTTGTAGAAAGCGATTTGGTTCTGTGGATTGCTGCCTTGGATCCGTTTTTATGGCAATGGTGACATGTGCAGGTGCTCTGTTCACATCATAAATTAGAATGAGGTGTGACAGCAGTCTGGTTTTAGGTATTTGCTTATTTTATGAAATGTAAATAAAGGTTGACTTTATGTGTTTGTGGCTGCAATGCCGTACGATATTTGCAGCTTGCAGAGCATCACAAATCCCCTGTTTCCTATCTGTCTAACTTACATGTTGTGTTATATTCTTTTTTTTTTTTTTTAACCACCCCTGGGCAGCTTGTATTAACTGCCAGTGGGGGATGTTGGTGTATTCGGTGATTCATTTCTGCGGTTCGTCAGGTGTGCTGGCATTAGGCCAATATCCCAGGAACCTGAAACACTGCAAATGCGGTCCCGCTGGTCCAAATGATTCTGCAGTTACGGTTAAAGATGCCGACGATAAACTTCATCTAACTCAGATCAAACCTGAAGATTGTAGGCAGACAGAGAAATTAACTTCTCACCTGCTTTGTTTTTTTTTTTTTGATAGCAAACACATGAGGCCTGTCACTATGTGGCCTGAGGCGTGTAGTTCTGGATTTAATGTGTTAATTGTCAGGAGGTTAGAAAGATGTGGTTTATGAGAGAAGTTTTCAAAGTTCAACAAAACAATGCGTATAATCAGCGGCTGCCTGACAGAGTTCTATTAAAACCTCGATGTAATCGGCAGCAGTGTGATGATGTAGATAAGTGACACAGATGAATTAAACCACTGGTCTGGTCTCATGAGCTAATAGACTGATAAACATAAGGTGTCTTTGTCTTTTACATACCAGAATCTCACAAGTTTCCATTCATTTTAGGTTTGAATGGCATTTAATTTGCTCCGTGGATGGAAACATACATCAGTTCACATTTCCACAAACGTGTAACATTATGAATACTATGCAGGAGGCCTGGTCTTTAAACTGTCCTTATGTTTAAATGATATCTGTCAATGTAGGAGTTTGGAACAACTTCTGCTCAGACAACCTGATATATGAAATACTTCTGATCGAGTCCGGGTTGTGTGCAACCCTGAAGTCAAAGCGTTAAAATTTCAGGTTTTCCGGCCATTCCACTCCTGTAAACATCATTTATTAGGACCTGCTTGAAGGAATTTCTTCAAATTTTGAGCAAAAGTTCACTCAGACCCAAAGATGAAATATAATTAGATAGTCATGACCTCATAAAACACACTTTTGGCCATAACTCAATAATCTAATTATGACAAAATTTCAAACAATTGTCTAAAAGGATAAAGTGATAAAGTGGTGACCAACAGATTAAAGGTCAAGTCTGGACAGACATGGATATAAGAAGCTTGACTTGATTGGTGGTAATTGTAGTTGGTTTTTTTTTTGTCCCCCCCCAAGGACTGTATATAAAACCATAGCAACCATAACTAATGTCCAGTGGTTTGTGGAGTACCATTTTGAAACTTTGACTTTGGAATTTGGCAATTTCCATCTTGATGTTTTGAAACTAGATTGACAAACTAGCAACTGAGACCATAAACTTATTGGGGAAATGTTTACTGATGTCACAAATAAGTCAGAGGAGTCGCCCCCTGCTGGCCACAACAAATAATGTAGATTTGAAGCAATACTTGACCGGACTCACTTTTCAAACCCAGAGGCTATGTGCTTCTTAGTAATATACAGTATATGATTTTTGTTGGTTTTGAGGGTAAGTAGTTAAACTTTTTTTGGGAAAAGTGATTTTTTTAAATCACATATTGACATTTTTCATCTAAAAATCGTTGCATCAACAAGATGACTGTCTTGCTGTGAATCATAAAGATGTGCTTTTCCGTATGTAGAATACTTCCTATTAATATTTTTTTTCCATTTGGAGGGGAAGGGTGTAGCGCTTTAAGACAAATGCTGAACTGTAAAGCAAGCAAGCAAAGTCACCTACAGAGTCAGTGCAGCTCATGATGTAGAGTAATGATGCAGATTAGCCGGACATGAATGAGAGGAGAATAATACACCTGCGGCCTCAGAAATAACACAGCTGACAGTCCAGTTCTGTTATTTCTGTTTGTAATTACTCTCGTTGTCTTGGGGATCAGCCGTTATATTTAATTTCCACTTTTAATCAAAATCATAATTAAATCCCCCGTCGTATCCCGAACAGCAGTGACAAATCTGTTTTGATTGTGTCAATTTATTGCCTTGGTTTCTGGCATCTAACTGCCGACAGCCTCCCAAACACCTTTTATCCAACCACATGTTGTATATCATCCGTCTGGAGAAAAGCTGATATGCAATTGCAAGTGTGTAGAAACAAGCAAAACAGGTAGGTGTGAATAAGACACAGAGAAAACACAAAGAAAGCCAATAAAAATTCATCAGTATTTTTCTTTTTTTGTTTTTATGAATCATAAATCATTTCATGTTTGATTATGTGGTAATATTATTCAGCTTAGTGTGTCTTTGTTTTCAATTTATAGCTGTCATTAAACAATTACCACTGCCTTGTCGTACATGTCTGTTTTTTTTTAATGATTGACTGATGACATGTTTTTGAAATTGGCCTGTTTTTGTTATTATGATTATTATTTTGCCGTATGTTGTTTTTATACTATTCCATTGGGCAAATTGTTCGCTTTTGTATATTAGGTTTTCTTTCTAACCAAATTTGCAACTATCTGGATTCTTTTTAACTGACTGCTAGAACTTTAAGTCTGCATTTAAGTTAATAATTGACATAAATGACTAAAACCACTGTTAAGCCCATGCTGCTCAGAAGACCCACTGTATTTTTTCTGACACGTGAGAAAATGATAATCATCATTTGTCCACAGCAGTAACAGGCATGTGCAAACTAGACGTGCACTATTTGAATTTACAAGAAAATCTGGTTGAATCCCAGCAAACCACAGCTTGTTTAAAGCAAATATCCCCCCTTTGAATAATAATAATATTCCTGTGAAAAAACAAATAGACGCACATTAAATATTCAAGATCTTGCATAAGCAGCAGCTTCTTACCACGGCAAAGATGCTCGGATGGCCGTAGGAAAAGGTTTGACTGGATGGTGGAAGATGCAGCGCAGTTTCCTCAGACAGGACGCCCGTGTGCCACCTGAGGACAGAGCAGCAGCAGGCAGCGGGCAGCTTTCAGTGGACTAACTCCTGATGACTGTCGCTGAGCGCCCAGTCTGAGGCCTCAGACCTTCCCAGGCTTTGTCTTTTTTCTTTTTTGGGGGGACAAAATTACACTTAACCTGAAAGTCACAGCTTAAAGCACAACTGCAAACTAAACTTCAAGTGAAAGTACCTGCTGGGGGTGTGGACAAAGTGAGAAGGAGGCAAGTGACTGGTTGAGTGAGTGCAAAGGAATTCCAGCACCACTGACTGCAATTTATATTTATAGGGCAGTTGTGTTTACTTATGCACACACAACCCAGTGTGTGTGTGTGTGTGTGTGTGTGTGTGCGCGTGTGAGAGAGAGTCCACTTGCAGATTAGCTAAGACCTCCTCAAACACTACTACTTGACCTCAGTGCTTAGGTAATAGACAATTAAAAGTGATAAGATATTATAGAATATAAAAAAAATAAATAAATAAATTAAAAAAACGTTCTAAGTTTTGCGCCTGAATGTTTGTAGGTGAAGTGGCAGAAAGCACCTGAGGACATGCACTGAAATACAAAATTTGGGTTACTTGTATTTTACTTGCACACTGAAAAAAAAGAATTGTTGGAGCAACTTCAACGTCAATGGATTGCTTCAAATAGTAATGTGCATTTGAACTCAGTTTATCCAAAACAAGTTACTTCGTAATTCCAATGGTACTGGTTTCAGTTAGATAAGTATCACTGCAACCTAATTTTATGGCAAGTCAGCTTGAAGTTTCCAGCTATTTCAACTTATTTGGTTGACATGAACGTAAAATGTAAAACATGATTTTGTTTTTAGACTTAACGTCTTTTCCTTTCTTTGTAATCCTACTGGAAGAAAACGTGGTTGAGTTGCAGCAGAAAAATTTAAAGAAACGTTGACATCGGTGGCACCTGGTTTTCACACAGTTTTTCGTGTTTTGCTGAAATTCAAGTACTTTTTAACAGGGACAAAACGTAATTTTAGGTTGATAGAATCAACAAAGGTAAACTTCATTCACTACAGCAGAAAGATAAGTAGGATTTACTTAAAACAGCACTTTACTTCAACAACAGCTTAAACACACCTTTTACCGTTCAGTACTTTCATTTTATGCTAGTTCTACTACACGTTTTACTCTGCTATGTTTATATGATACATGATTATAACTATAGCTACAAGCCACTCTTCAGATTAAAATAAAAACAAAATTTTTAAGAGTGAAATTCTGTTCAGACAAAAAAATTAATTACTTTATACTTAAAATATTAATGTTTCATTGTAAAACTAGAAAGCTTTAAGATAGAATAGTAGGACTTTAAATTTATTCATAATCAGCTGTAATTCATACTCATGGGATTGTTACAATATTTCAACATGAGGTGCAAAGAGATTTGTCCTGTGATAGAAACCACAGCTTTGTTCTGTGTTATTATGAGGCATCAGCAGAGTGAAATGAAATATCTTCCAAAGTCACAAGTTACCGCAATGGTGTTTTTTTTTTGGCTTCTACAGACAGCAGTGAGCTACAGTAGTGGAATGACAACAAAAAGGGCTATTTCATACTTAAAAAGACACTACTTTACCTGGTTGATCGGACTAAGTCAGACTGCTGAATCCTCATATGAACCCTGTTTGAACTTTGGAATTCATTTTTTTGCGAGGATTGGGGATTTTTGCCCTCCAGCACTTACACTGAAATTGCTTTTGGAGGGAATTTCTTTGTGGTCAGAGGAGGAAATAAAACTGTCAGTCGTGCTTTCAAGTGTACTTACAGTCATGCCAATTGTCTTAGGTCAGACCACAAAAAAAGTTACAGTGCAAAAGTAGCAAAATAATGTGTCAAAAGGAAAAGTACTTATTATGCAGAATGTCCCATTTCATAATTGTATTATAATATGTTAGACTCATTGTTGAAGCATTAAAATGTAAGAAACAATGTAAAGATCCAGCACACAATGGTTCTGCAGGTGTTTTCATTGAATCAGCCTGATTAGACGTCTTCTCAGAACCTTGTGGATGTGACATTTCCCTCACTGGCCCGCACACATGCTTTAATGCCACTTTCTCTTTTTTTAGTCATTCTTATGCTTAAATAAAATTTGATCACTTGATGTTTTTTCCAACCAACTTCAAGCTAATTTTTTTTCATTAGATGTAGCCTAATCACACGAGTTGGTAGAGATTATTTTAGCTGCTTTAAAAATTGTGCATCTGCTGTCATATCAAGTTTATCTGTAAATTCGCATCAGCAATCTGCAAATTATAGATGGCACAATGTTCTCCCCGTGCAGCGTGGGTTCTCTCCGGGTTCTCCAGCTTCCTCCCACACAGTCCAAAAACATGTTGAGGTTAATTGGTGATTCTAAATTGTCCGTAGGTGTGAATGTGAGTGTGCTTGGTTGTCTGTCTCTAAGTGTAGCCCTGTGATAGGCTGGTGACCTGTCCAGGGTGTCCCCTGCCTTCACCCTGAGTCGGCTGGGATAGACTCCAGCCCCCCATGACCCTAATGAGGATTAAGCGGTGTATAGATAATGGATGGATGGATAGATGGCACAGTAAAAAGTACATCATTTGCTTTTAAATGAGTAAAGTTAAGTGGTAACAAGCATTGAACTGTACAATTGCCTCAAAAGTTATTCTTCTTGCAGACTGAAATAATTAGTCGCTGTAAGCAAGTTTCATCCCATATGGAGCAGTCCAGTAAAATGAAATGAATAAGCCACCAGGTTTTATAAAATGTACATGCGAACATAAAACTCTTCCATTGCTTAATCTACATATCTGCTGTTCAGCCATATGTTTGATGTATTCAAAAGGTCTGCTGTATTTGCTGCTAGCTGTTTACACATAACTAGCTGTTTAACTTCACGAATCCCTGTGGCTACATTTACATACATAGTTTATGTTCATTTTTACTTTCTTTACACTCTTTATTGTTTGTACAAAAATTATTTTCAGCATATCATCTAGGTCCAGCCACTCTAACGTTAATAATAGCAATAATTTAGTGTTAGCTGAGCTATTTTGTGGTTGCTAACCAAGCTGCTAACTGTGGCTAGTAGGTAACCTGACAAAGAATTTGCATTAAAAAGCAACTGATTCAGTTGTTAAATCCAGCTTATATTTCATTAATACATGTTTAGTATAACATACTAATAAAGTAAAAGCAAAAAAAAACCCATTGAATCAACAATGGTATGTATAAATTCTACACAAAAATGGGCCAACTGTTTATTAGCACGGAGGACTTTAATATTTGATACAAAAAACTCATAAAGTAAAACAACCCCCAAATTTATTTTTATTATTTTGGTGTTGACTGACAACATTTTTGAAAACCACTGGTTTTGGTAACCATATCCCAGCCTTTATCAGCAGCTTGAGACTATGCAGGTGTTATTTAATATATATAGATGCTAAACCTTTAATATTTGTGGCATTTTTTTTTTTTTTTTTTACAATTTCCTATACATATGGTAACATAAAACATGATTTTAAGATTATATTCCACTTCCCACACATATTCTGCAAATCTGAAGCATCCCCACTATTGTCAGTTTAATAATGTCATAGAAGACAATTTGATCCAAACACAGCGGTTACATTTCAGAGTAATTTTTAAAAGTAAGGAGTTCATAGGAATTTCAGGTTTGTTGTTGTCTAACTCTACTGTGTTGTCATGTCATTCTACAGTATTACAGTTAGTCTGCATGAGCAAACGATAAAGTTTTGCCTCATTGAAGGTGGTTTCCCAGCATACAACAGAGTGCATTTGTTTTGGTTACATGGCTGATTTCATGAACAAAAAAACTGCAGAAAAAAGCAGGTATTAAGATCTCTATCACTGCCCAGTACTTCAGATTACCAGCCCTGCATGGACAGAAAAAACAGTTGAGCCGCACATCTCTGCTTTAAAACTAGCAATAATTGTTCCTTATTTAATTTTAGTGGTCCCTCGCCACGAAGGTTAAAACTGTCTGTGTAATTCCTTTTCACTGTAACTGCGATGTGATGCCTTGTAAAAAAAAAAAGAAGAAGAAGAAGAAGAAGAAGAAGTGGTTTCCTTTAGATGAGTGCTTTGCGTAAATTAACACCTCTTTAAACAATGTGACTCTGTCAAAAGCATGGAAATAACAGGCATTTGTAAAAAGGCTTTTAAAGAGAAGCTTGTTGTTAGCACAACAGTGGTCACCCACGCCAATGAAAGTACTTCAAGACTTCTGTATATCTTATCTTTTCCTTCTAATCTCACTTTTAATTCTTTAGGTAAGCCGCTAAATGGCCTGTCCTCTGATAGCACTGGCCAATTCCTGAAGTTTCTTGTTTTTTTTTTTTTTCAGGTCCAGGACATATTTTCTATTCTTTTATTTCCAATGCAAGAGCTGTGAGCTTGATATGGCAAACCACACAGTTTGAATGGATTGATTGTGAGATATGGAAAGGGTGTGCGCAAACTGCGTCAAGACTCCTTAGCAACTGAATGTTTGTAGACACACCAGATCAAACTGTGAGCGAATGGCGAATGTCTCCTTTCATTGGACAATTTGTTATGAAATCATAAATGTGTGCATTTGTGCATGTGCATAAACATGCACGTGTGTGTTTCATGCATACAGCATGAGTGCAAACTTGGGAATACATACTTTTGTACACACAAAAATGTGCACTTTATGATATTGCACATATTTGAATCAGCTCATGACTAAAACTGCATGTATATTAGTATTTTGTTTTTAAACCTTCATGCAAAAAGAAATTTCAATGAGGATAAAATGTCTGTTTGCGTTTGGCTTGAAACACATCCATTTCATCAACAAAATTTGCATGGCAGTTTCTTCACCTAGCGTTTGACCTTTTTCTTGGCTCTAGAATAACATTTTCATGGTTGAAAGACAATGAGCTAAAAGAAGCTAACAGACTGGATGTCAAATATCAAGTGATCTTGATATGAGTGATGATTGTGCAGGTGTCTCTGCTGTACAGGTGTCACTGACCCACCTAAGTTGTCTTAGCAGTGTCAATAAACACATACGCTTGGGCTTCAGTGTCAGCTTTGTTGAGCGAACCTCTTTTTTTAATGTCACTCTGAATATGATGTCAGTTATATTGTCCTATGACACACTATGACAACTCTGCCAACTGTTTGGCAATAAGCGAGGCACATTTCACAAATAAACACCTGCTGCAGACTCATATCATTAGTAACGGCGCCTTATTAAATCATTTCCTCCTGTCAACGACGCATTCACCAGTAACATTACTTTTCTAGTTAAAATCTTTTTCCTGGTGATCTCCTTTAACAGCCGGGCAGCGTGCCAGAGCAGTACGCTGCTCGTAAAACAGTTGGTGCTGCAGAAACGTGCCTGATCATGCAGATGTGCAAAAACTGACTGATTTGAGGTCAAAAGATGGTGTGGAATGTGATGTTTGAATTGCAGATGTGTAAAAGTTCGATATAATAGAAGGCAGACATTACATACAGTGGTTGAAGTATGCTGAGATATTTAAATCCTTGCTATGTTTTGTCCCTGATGAGGCTTTTTCTGACAAACTGAACAAATACCTTTTCCTATTTGCAACAGCCAGTGTAGATCAGTAAAGCTCATGTGGCAGGTAGCTGGCTTTAGTGTCACATGACAAGCCTTTTTGATATTTAATAACCAGACGATACTCGACAAAAATACATTTCAGTGTGGATATCTGCATTTGAATTATAACTAGTTTAATTCTGATGAGTCATACTTGATATCCAAGATATCTTTCATTCCCATCAGTTCAAGATATCTACATTGTACTTTTTAGATATTTTTAATTAAGTTTTATCGAGTCAGAATGTTGTTGATTTCTTGAACTGAAATTTTGACAAGTTCAAATAACATCATAGCTATCCCAAACTCTAATTCTGCCCAAAGTCCAAATATAATTACAAATATCTTGAATTACAGTTTTGACGAGGGAAGTAATGTTACAGATAAGTATGATCGCATCAGAAGCTACAGCAAGTGGGCGACTTGCTTTCAAACAGGCTTTGGCACTGAAGTCATAACCGCATGGCATGCCGTTTCACTGCCAGCATGCCGGAAATTTTAAACCCTAGTGTTTAATTAATGAAGCTCTTACTCTTCACAAACGTCTGTCTATGAGGACTTGCTGATAAGCTCTTATCCACCTCAACAACTGCTGTTGTTTCTGCTAGCGCTGTCAGAATATCTACAATATCGTTCTGACTCATCAAAATAACTGTTGCAGATAAGTCCGTTTTGATGAGCCAAAAATAATTGTTGCAGATATCTTGAATGAAAATTCTGTCCAGTCACAAGGACTTGACATAGTAAGAAAAAAAAAATTATAAACTGCAAATATTTGACTCATGCATTTAGTGTAGTTGATGGATTGAAATAAAGCATTTAAAATGCATTTGTCAGTGCATGCGTCTGTCTCTGTAGATGCTGTGTGAGCCAGTATACAATCAAAGCACTTTTAAAAAAGTATAATTAGAAGAATGCTAATAATAATAATAAGAAGAAGAATGTACACTTCAAAAAAGTACAAAATAAGGAACAAGTGACAAGAAGACCAAAACAGTACATCAAAAACTGTCAAGTTCCAATACAAAAAAGTTAAAAACAACTTGTGTAGAAAGACTGTACAAACATCACAGAAAAATACCACTCTTTTCAGTATTCATTCATTTTGTGCCCCTTCATGGCCGCAGAAAAAAGTTGTAAACACCACACTGACAAAATTTGCAAACACTCCCTGGCATATTTACATATGCATGAGTTGCAGTAAAGTACGCATCCCTGTAAGCTATGAGAGTACTTCAAAAAGCGCTCTGCCACTCCAGATACGTTCCAGAAGAAAGACTGTTCTTGCAATATTTGTCAGCATATAGTTTCCTTTAAATACAATGCACTTGGTCCATCAATGTTCAAGCTTTGCTCACATTTCACGGAAGAAGGTCACATCTTGAGCCTCCAGATTCTCCTCAACAGCATGCATGACATCATCGTCACTCTGGAAATGGTTGGATTTCACTTTCTGAAACCGATGGAAGTGAGACAGTGTCGGGTCGGGGAGTGAGGTTCATGAAGTAACACATTTAGCTGCTTCTGAAACCTGCGCTTTGAGGACAGACGCACTTTCCCGGAGCAACAGCAGCCAGCAAAAGGCAAAAGCAAACCCATGAGAGTAACCAAAATTTAACCAAAATAGTGCATTACCAGCCTCTGAAACCAAAACAGTTTGTTGAGATATGCTAAAACACCTCCAGAGAGCTGAGGTGAAGTGTGGTCAGGTCATTATTCTCTGTAGAGTGACCACTTCGAGTGAAATTGTGATCATATCATATGATCCATTGTTAATAGACAAATATTGGTGTAAGCCACTTTCATTATATCAATAAGATAAGTGATAATGGCCTAAAGATAAATAGTTCACAGTGTTTGCAAGTCTTACAGTCTTCTAGCCGTTACGTGCACACAAGGCAGAATCACACGGTGAATCCTAAGGCTAGAAAATAGCTGTCTTTATGTTTCACTCATTTTTATTTTATAATCTGTCAGCTGTCCAGTGCTTTGCTTGTTACATCATTTACATTCATTTGCGTGTGTGTAGTGTTAAATAGTGCCACACTGAAGCCTTAGCATTCACTAAAATGTTTATCAGGTTTGCTTACTTTCAACCTTTATCATTTATTCAGTTTTATGTCATGTGGCCGGTGGATATTTTCCTTTGCAAACCAGCAGCACAGCGGTCAGACAACTGGACAAATCATCTTTAAATCATCAAAATCTCTTTAGTTACGAAATTGCAACAAATAAATATGCTGACAAGCTGAAACTAATTACATTTGTCAACAAATGTAATTTGTTTGCGCTTGTCAACAAATTACATTTGTACGACCTTGTCTGCATATTTCTTTGTGTCTATTTCTGTAACTTAACCTTTTCCAGATGCAACTTTGCATGTGTCACAAGACAAAGGAATGTGCCGGCAAAGCAAAGCTGAAACAACTGAAGCAGTAGATGTGTGATATTGATTTTGAATGCAGTAATAGATACATCCAGGAGCGTTTTTCTTAATTGCCAGTTAAAATACCACAAGAACTGGAGACACATGCCACTAATCAACAGGCTAACCAACCTGGAGATTAAAGTTTTGATAGCATCCTGCGAGCAACTGGCAACACTCAAGCTGAGACACATCTTTTGTGTGGTTGAATAAATTACTGAAATAAACAAGGGGCTATTGCCACTGAGAGGAGCTCAGATTAGAGAAGTCTATTTCAGAGAATACTAACTTTAAAACTGAAGAGGAGGGAGGAACACATCCTGTCTCAGGGTAAAAAGATCCATTATTATGGTTTTAACTGTCTCTGCAGGTGAGTAATGCTCAAGTAATACATCTTAGGAATGAATTACTGTTTTGTTCTTTAGTTGGAACTGAAACCGGAAAATCAAGTTCCAGAGCTTCACACCCTATTTTGGGGGATTCTTTAGGCAAAAATAAATAAATATAGGTCAGTGGTGTCTATCTAAAGACTTGCATCTCTTACTCACTTACTCAAAATAGTCTACATTAGTATCATGACTGATTATTGATAATCAAATATATGCGTCTTAGAACAAACTTCATAAGAGCTACAAATCTCATGCAAAAAGTAAATTTGTAGCAGTAGCAGCCATAATAAATGCAGAGGTATGTAAAGATAGAAACCAGATCACAAAAAATCTAGCAAGGGTAGGTAGTAATATTTGTTTCAGAATGTCTGAGCAGACATGGTCCTATGGTGCATTTATGTGATGTAACATACAGAGCAGACAGACTGATGTTAGACTCTATGTCTCTGACTCCCTCAGATTGCTTTCATCTTGCTAAATACTCTGAATAACATTACTGGCAGTTAAATGATCTTTCTTAAATTTAATATGTTGCAGTTTGAAGTAGGACTTACTGTACTTTCCCAAGACATATAGCCAGTGCCTATGCAATGGCACATGTATACATGTACAGACATAAAGCCCTAACTGTAAACGCGATACTGTCACATCCTCTGCTGTACTCACTGTACAGTAATGACTGCCTGTCCACACCAGACTCCAACACCATCATAAAGTTTGCTGACGACACAGCAGTGGTGGGTCTGATCCACCTGGAGGACTGGTGCAGAGACAACAGCCTCCTCCTGAACATCAGGAAGACCAAAGACCTGATTGTGGACTACAGCAAGAAGCAGCAGACGGCATACCACCCACTCAGGATCAGTGACACAGAGGTGGAGCGAGTGGAGAGCTTCAAGTACCTGGGTGTTCACATCACGCAGGACCTGACGTGGTCCAGTCACATCAACACCCTGGTGAAGAAGGCTCGGCAGCGTCTCTACCTCCTCCGACGCCTGCCAGCTGGTCACTTTGCACTTTCACCTTGTACATATACATGTATATAATGTTATTATTATTTTCTTTATTTGTTTATTCCCTTCTTGCACTTGCAGTTTGCTTTATTTATTTCTCATCTCTCTCTCTCTCTCTCTCTATAATGTATATATGTATACACACACACACACACACACACACACACACACACACACACACACACATATATATATATTTCTTGTGTGTTTTATTCCTTATTCCTATTTATGTTATTGTTTCGGTGTGGAACAGGTACACAACGCATTTCACTGCGCATTATACCATGTATAACTGTGTTTGTGACCAATAAAGGCCTTGAATCTTTGAATCCTTGAATCCTCACATGAAGTTGGTGCTCTAAACACGTTAGCAGACAGCATGGAGTTACATTATCTTTCTGAGTCTTATTTCTGTCCATCTGATGAATGTAAACCCACCAGTTTCTCTAATGTCAGCTCTGTTTTGGTCTCCACCAAGTACTGAGGGACATTTTAACTTTTTTGCTTCAGACTGCTTCACTGTGTTCACCAGCGAGTTACTAAAAATATCAGTTTGTGGATTGGCAAAGCAGGTCGTGACAGTTATTTTGTCAGAGTTGTTTTTTTTTTCTTTTTGGTTGTTGCTAAAAACCATTTGCTTGTTGTAGCTGAAAAGAACACAAATTTGAGCAAGGAGCGAAACAATGAATGAATAAGACAGAAGAAAATACTTGCGGGGAGCTACAAAGCTGAAGAAAATTCTTTGTGGGTTCTCTCATATTCCCTTTTGTTATGTTCTATTGTTAGAAAACTCTTGATTAGATTAATATCTTGGGTGCTTAAGTGACCTCAGTTTACTATTTCCAACTTGTGCAACTTACTTCCTCTGTGATAAGAGTAATATGTATTTAAATCCACTACTAAGCAACACCAGCAGGAGATAAAGAGTTTACTTTACAATTTGAAAGGGAGTAAATTTGCTTGCGAAGCTGAATTGCTTTTATGGAGGTATTTGCTGCTGTAACTTGAGGAAATGATCCTCCACTGTTTGCTCTCTGAGTTCTTGATGCTCCGAGACATCCCGTCACAAAAAAAAGTTTGGCTCACGTTGCTTGTCATTTATGATGCCAGCAGCGTTCCCACCCAGACAAATAAAATCCCTAATCTAATCACATTGATACTTCCAAGGCAGGAGGTCCTCTATTAACCAGATGGCGTATGAAAATACACGGCTGCTTCCTGTCTCAATCCACGACTGAGCAGTTTTTAAATCATCCCAAATGACTAAATGTGAAAGTCATGTTTTAAACATTTAGTATTTCATCTTATATGGCTGATTTTCAAGAATAAAATCGTATATCACTGCTGTGTCATAATGCATGTATTTGGTGAGGGGTGTGCACGGCTTGGGGCGATACAAACGGAGATTCTTAAATTAAACATTTCCCTGAGAGTCTTGTAGCAACCAGTTCTTCATTGAATATTTTATTAAAATTGGAGTTGTAAACATACTGTCGTCCTGAATAGGAATAAGATGGACTTGCACCACATGAATGAAGACAAAGAGCACAGAATTATTTACAGTATATTAGTACTACAGTGTGGTATTAGTGCAGAATATTTTCCATGACTTTAAACACTGTCTGTGTGCAACACCTGTGTCTCATTCCTTCACTTGTAGCTTTGAGCGTCAGGCCCGTTTCACTTGACAGAAATGATGGGCAGTTATCAAACAAAACAAACCTATTGACCTAAGCGCGGAGGGAGATGGGAGATATGATAGGAGGTTTGCAGAATTCACGCTCAAACGAAAGTCAATATTTGTCCTCAGCTACCCTGTCACAGAATGTCTGCACAAGCCTCATTCAAATAATCGCCTCAGTGCTTGCTGAAGCCACCCACTCATAAAAACACACACTGACTGTCTCACAAAAACACCCAGGTACAGGGCACCTGTACAGGCTCATCCTGTATTCTGGTGATGTAAAGTTAAGATAGGTGAAATATGATCTAATGTCATTTTAGTCTGTTGAAAAATTGCCAAAGACGGAAGTTTTCCCTGGGACACAGGTGACAGATAACTGATTTGCATATGTGACACTGCAGAATTTAATCGGAAATATGTAAGAGCCAAATCATACCATCACTGAACAAACAGGGGAATTTGAATCTTCAGACACATCAGTGGAAATGGTTGTTTATTTTCTGAACTGTATAAGAATGCCACATCGATATCTGATGCTATTTGGTAGCACTGAATATCTGCATGTGTGTCTGTACATTTTGTCTTTCCAAGACAAGCGCAAGACATTTCAATTCATCTTTTTTATTAATTCGTGCATGCTTGTTTGTGTATAAGGCGGTTGATTTATAATTCAACTCTCCTACAAGTGTGTAAAGCAATTCCGATGGCTTTTTTGTGTATTGTGTTTTACAGATAAACTTTGTCTTTAGATATAAATTAATCAGCTTGTTTTGGAATTATGGTTTAGCTCCTTTTCTTTATCCTTGCAAACTAACATTGCATAGATGGCTAAGTCTGTCTGTTAGTCCACCAGACTGGTCCAGACTGAAATATTGTACGTATCATCATGAAGGTCCCCCTGAGGATGAATCCTATAACAAATGTGCTGATCTCCTGATCTTTCATTTAGCATTCACATTTATGATATTTAGAGAAATGTGTAAAATAAAATTTCATGTGTTGCCAAAATCTAGAAACAAGGAAAAGTTGCCTGTCAAATGAAATCTCATAGATACATTTTGGCCTTACAGTTCCATTTGGGTATGCCAGCTAACGTTACATTTTTCTTGATTGGTTTTTGATGTTTTTAGGCTTTTGCATCGATTTCTCGTATTTATTTTGTAGCATTTTTTAGAATGTCCATCTAATAGCTGTCAAAAATGTGAATTTTAATTCGAATTAAGGTTTGATGAGATGGCAGCCTGTTGGTGGGGCAATAGGACAATATGGGATGCTCTCTGGAGACCATGAACTAGACTAGACTCCATGTCACTCAGTAAAATAGTTATTTAGATAATACAGTCTGGACTGAAATGGGGACGTGACCAGTCTACAGAATTAAAACTGCAGGACTGATTTCCATAAGGTGTCTAAGGTCTCTGAATGGCTTCCATTCTGTGTCTAGTAGACACACTCAGCATGTTACACCTGCAGGCCTTAACGTCTCCTGCTATTAATTTTCTTACTGATAGGTGTCATTTAAAGACCCCCCTTAACATGCCTGTACAGTGTTTGTATGTGCTGTAAGATACATTATGAGCCCAAAAAAAGGCAGTTGACACCATAGCTGAGCATTTCTACCTTGAGATTTAAGTGCACAGACGAGTCTCAGAATTAACAAATATGCAAAAATATGTAACAAAGACAATGAACCAATTCTGTCAGCTTGTAGGGCGGGGCTTTCCCTGTCGTTACTCTTCTTCAGAAACATTTTTTAGTACGGACAAATTTGGCTAAATCACTTCAATATTACAACTTGCCATTGTGTAGCATACAGTGGTTTTGCAGTGAGCTGGTGTGCTCTGGTTGCAGCGAATGGAGAGAGGTGTGGAGTGAGAGACCTGTGCGCTCTAGGAGGACATAGTGTAGAGTCACATTTAAGCATTATTTTCATTAAAAAAAAATAATAATAATAAAATAAAAAATCCTTCTAAATATTTGAGACAAATAAATGAGTTATTAGTGGTTTAATGAATGACCAGAGAGGGGGGTTAACATTAAAATGGTTTAGGATATGGACAGACACAGATGCCAAAAGGATTCAAGAGACTTCATTCAAACTTTCTAGCTCACAGTCACATGTTATAAAAGACAGAACTTTGCCTGCAGGTCACAGGATCATGTAAGTCAGCTTTGCAGACTCGGAGGGGAACCGAAGCCAGGACAAGCAGAGTCCACTTGGGAATTCCCTTATCACACCTATCAGAGCTTCAAAGGATCGTAATACAAAGAAACTTTTGGGGGAAGACGAAGAAAACATTCAACCACGTGGACCTTAACAGATGGCCGGGTGTAATGCATTGCTCATGTAAGACACCCCGTGATGCACTGGATGTGACACATTTTCATTTCCAACAAGCTTACCTTTGTATAATTACAAATAGACTGAACAAAAATATAAACGGCCCATGTCAAATATAAGAGTTTTATGAATTTTTGGGTTACGCAATATATCGAGAAACTCAAAATATATTTTCAGTAATTGCTGATCTTCATATCGGCATTGATAACATTGTGGTATGGCCATTTGTAGCGGATTGACAGTCCTTTGAACATGATGGCCTGTGGAATGTTATTCCATTCCTCCTGGAGTGCCACATGGAGCGGACCCACATTGCCTGGAACTGGAACACGGTCCCAGACACGCCTATCCAAAACATCCCAAAGATGCTCTATTGGGAACATGTCTCCAGCATGCCAAGGGCCATCGGACATGTGCATTCGTCCATGTGAGTCGGTTCCTACGCCAGACAGCAGTGAGATCCAGACCACGCTGAGGGCACCGAGCATGCAAGTTGGCTCTCATAGGCGGTTACGGACAGTCTGAGGTGTGATGCGTCTGTTGTGCAGACCAATAGTCTCATCAGTTGTGTCTGTCGCTGGTCTTAGCCGATCCCGCAGATGGACGAGCCAGATGTGGCGATCTTGTGCTGGAGTGGTCACACGTGGCCGACGAGGATGAGGTCGATTTGTAGTAGTGCCAGTCTGTTGGAAACGAACTCTTAAACAGCCTGTGGCCCGATAATGGACATTGAGCCGTGCAGCTACTGCTCTGGTGGACATCCATGCATCCAACATGCCAATGGCACGCTCCCACATAACTTGCGACATCTGAGGCATTATGACTTGTGACAAAATCTGACATTTTGGGGTGGCCTTTATTGTCCCCAGTCCAAGGACTGTCCAGTGTTGCTCATTTTGTCTGATCACCCACTGGACATGCCCCACCCATGCACTGAGTAAAAAACAACTCACTGAGTGATGCTCACTGACAGCAAGTTGGATTAAAAATTATACACAAATCAAGAGAAATATTACTTTTGTACAATAAAATGTCAGCAAATGCTCATTTACAGTTAACTCCACATGGCAACAATATTTGACATGGGGCATTTATATTTTTTGTTCAGTGTACATATAGTTCTATAGTAACATTGTTAATTTCAGAACAGAACAGAACTCTTGACCCCCCCCCGTGACATAGGGGTGTCATACCTAACAGCCCCTCTGGGAGGGGAGCCCTTTGGGATTGGCCGGTTATTTTTCTATTAAAGGCCTCTTCACCCGAAAAGCAGCGGCATTCTCTAACTGCAGTAGAACTGCTCAGTTTGGTCTTCCATGTTCTGAACTTCAACTGCCACACCCTGATCTCCCGCTCTGGAGCTGAAGACCTCGTCTCTCCATCAGACATCAGACGTCACTGCATCTGCATCCAAATCCAAGGACGATGCAAGTATTGAGCTTTCATCTCTAAACGGGTGTTTCATGATTACAATTGGCCTTTTGACCAATATTCCAAATTTAACAGATTATCTGCTGCTTTGGGAGAACAGACTTTTAAGTCTCCAAGCCACCAATCTGCTCCACATTCGGTTTTTCACACTCATATTCCCAACCAGCATTTTCATTGTCATTGTTTGTGTTTTATAGTTCATGTTTGTTGTTATTTGTTTGTTTAGTTAGTAATAAATGCTTCGTGCCTATACAATTGTTTCCGGTGTTTTCTATATCTGACTTTCACTTTACGTATGCGATCTTTATGGTTACCTGAGCTCTAAGTTAATTCCCTTAACATTATAAACACTCTTGATTGATCACCAAGAGTAAACAATTTATTAGAATTATCGTGCTGGCTCTGAGATTATATCGGTGGACGATTAATTTAAAGGTTGGTTTTAATAATTTTAATTAATGCAATTCCTTGCTTTGGTGTGGAGATAAGTATATCTTATTTTCTACCCTAAAGAAGTGTAGAATAGAACAATAAGCTGGTGGTTGGTTCTCTTAAAAAAAAAAGACAACTTAGTCACTGTTTCAGTGTTAATTTAATCATACAAATGCTTAATTATAGATACAGGGGAAAAAAGGCTGTATTTTGACAATTTCTCTTCAGATAAATGTGCTATCTTAGGACTATGTAAACTTTCATCCCATCCACTCACCATGCCACCCATCTCAAGTCCACACATAGTCATAAACTAAAACTAGAGAATGAATCCAGCAAATTTCAGACCTCCTCACCATCTGTCTCTCACACTCACAAACACACACACACACAAGCAACCCCACAAGAAGGAAGCGCACGCACACAAAAAGGAAGAAAAAAAAAAAACAAAAAAACAACTGACGTGACTAACAGATCCAACAGTGTATACTGTTCGGGAGGAGGACGCTCAGATGATTCTTCAATACAGAAACAGAAGAGCTGCAACACAGAATGCTGGTGAATTTTACAAATGGGTACATGGTAAAATAGAGGCAACAAACTTGAATATTTTGAGCGACATTCAGATGTTCATAACAACAACTTGGAGAAAGTTTGATTAATTAAAGTATCAAAAAATTACAAAAAAAAAAATCAGTTTGAATTCCTCAGAAAAAAACTGTACCACTATCACAGAGTTCTATCGACAACTTTTTCCATTTTATTTTTAAGCCAAAAATACATGAAAGCATAGTGAACGAAGCTGAAGTAAAAACTCAGGGATAACAGCAGTGAAGTTCTTCTGTGTGATCAAAGTAACGTAAATTTTGAACATCAGACATTGGTGCAGTGATGAAACTGGTGAAAACGTGTACTTTGGGAACAAAACTTGAAGCTGCGACGAAACAAATACAGAATCTTCTGGAAAATGCTGGTGTCATAATCCACAATAAGCCAAAATCTCTTCTTTTTCCCCTCGTCAGAGGTGGCGGGCAGCACTGTGCAAATAGCAGTAACAGAACACCGGTGCTAATAAGGCTGATGCAAACCATTCAATTTTAGATTTAGAGCATCTACCAGGCTCAGACTTCAACTCGTGACTTTTTTTGTTTTTACAGTGTAGCATGGTGTCAAGTAAAGTTGGCCAACTGATTTTTAGCACCACCTGCTGGCTACAAATGGGATTTTTTGAATCTGCAGTGCACATAAAGACGGCAAATAAATAACAACAGGGTAATTATTGAATCAGTTCATCCAAGCGTAGAAGAATCACTCAAAAAAATACTTCTGAGGTACATGCCTTTTAAAGCTCTCTCAATATTGATGTGTACGTGTCAAGTCATCCTTTGCCCAAGTAGTATACACCATTTTATGTCAGTTAATTCCAAAGAGAAACCATTAACATACATGCACACCTAACAGGCACGCGCGCACACACACACACATACATATATATATTTAGTACACATACTGTAGACATGGACTCAGAAACTACAGTCACTCACCAGGCAAAATAGATTTAAATGGCTTTTTCAACCCTTCCTCACACCTCACTTTCTCAAACTCACACGCATCCTTTTTGCGCTTCAGCATCTATTTAAAGCGAAAACCCACCCTAAAAAAAAAGCACACACACCTTGTCCCATGCAGTCTGAATCGGGCACCTGCAGACTGTGTGGCTTGATGACAGCACAGATTAGTGTCTTGGCTCTCTGGGTTTTGTCTTTGGGAGAAAAACGGGGCTCCTACACAAGGATCACAATATTTTCTACGCTAAGGCGCAGGAATTCTTGCCTCATCTTCGAATATCTTGGTGCTCAACATCATTTATCTGATTAGTCTTAAAATGTATGGACGCAAAAATTGTGGATTCCTAAGTGTAATGTAGTTTTGTGACAAAATTTGAATGGTGCAGTGGTTAACAGTTCAATGTGTTATCTGACCATGTTCAGACACCTGGGCTCCAGAAAAGTCCAAAACTGCTCAGATTAAGTCTGAAATTATGAACACCGGTAACTTTAGAGTTAAACATGAAATACAGCAGATATTGATGAAAATTTCCAAATCGTCTCAGCCAAAAGAACTCTATTATTCTTAAGTACAAAAATAGAGAGAGGAACAGACCGTCTCAAATTATGTTTGAGATTGCACCCAATTTTATGCTAACAACTGCGAATAAAGAGACAAAATGAAGACAATTAAATCTGTTATACCAGAATGGAAAAACAGCCAAAGCAAAACTCCCGCAACAACTGCTCCTGTTGCTTAAACACAACACATCAGTCAATGCAACGCTCATGTCATATTTTCTGAATTCCCAATTTTCAACTTGTAAACCTCATTACAAGCCAAAATTCCAAGTACAAAGTTTAGACTTTTCTGAGAGCTCCAATATTTCTCACACAGCATTTGATTACAGAAATGTCTGAAAATAAACAAATGTGGATGCCTCACTTCAGCCAAATCAGACATTCAAAGTGAGTCACATTTAATGGATGCAGTGCCGTACTATAAACATGACGTGGTCAAATCATCCATTTCTACTCGGCCACTGATGTGAACAAGATGTGTACTGAGCAATCTTTCCCATAATCCACCCTCCATCACATTTGTGAACACAAGTCAAAGGCAGGTTTGTCCGACAACAATTTAGCAATTGTCTTTCATGACTATGAAACTCTGGAATTTATCTATGAAGAGTAGTCTGGTTTAACAGGTCATACTTGTTGTCATACTAGCTGTTGACCATCTCATTATTCACCAGGCTGGTGGTGAAACTAATAAGGCTGTTACATAAAAGAGCCTGGAGTTTTTCCACATACCTTAAAAAAACCCAAAACAAAACAAAAAAAAACTGTTTGGCTTGTTGAATTAAAAAAAACAAATAAAAAAAAACACTTCAGTTCAATTTTTCTGACTTTGATAAAACACTTCTCAAGGCCTCAAAAACGATCAATAACCACCATTCATTTTTGTACTATTCTGTGATTTTTAAAATATTCCAGACCTTGGTAGGAACCCCAAAGAGAGAAAGTATTCAATTGCCCATGGGATAAGCAAATAGTATGCATATTGTTTAGGGTGACTTTCCCTTTAATTAGGCGTGTTTTACAGTGGAAATAAAAATAGTCGTGTGTATCTGTTTTAAGGGTTTATAGCACTCCTAAATGAAGCATTCACACATGCGAATCCGGGTGTTGATGTCAGGTGGGATGGTTCACTGTAGCAGATGTAATCCATCACCTCACTGTCGTTTGTGTTTCTTGTGAAAAGGGCCATGGGTTTTTTTTTTGGGGAGAGGGTTGTCATGAGTCAGTATAAAACAACTGTCCCCCCCCCCCAGACTCCTCTGCATTTAAGGACTCCCAGGGTGTTCAGCTCATCATTCACCATGGGGGGGTCTTTGTCTTTCTAGCTCTGTCCAAATGGATAGGGTCCATGAATACCCTGGAGGAAAATGAAAGACATATTGTGAGTTTGTAGTTTGTCAAGGGTTTTTTTTCCCCACCATTGACAATACATGTAAAAAAAATAAAAATAAAAAATCAAAATGTGGCATGTATACTTGAGCAGCATACCTTTAGTTTCAGGGCAGCAACAAAACCTGCAGACCTTGTAGGAAGCCATTCAGTCAATGTGCTTTCAAATTAATGGTTCATTTAAATGTACCTGAGTGGCAAACAAAGCCAAATGCTTCTCAACAGTCCAGTTTAACCACCCCATAGACCTTCTGAGGTCAAACTGTGAATAAAGACTCTACAGCTATCATCGGTATGAGATTATACTAAATGAAGAGTTCATTTGCAAAAACAGGTATCTCCGTCTTCACAACCTTTAAAAAACCCACTTTTCCGTCAGCTACCTGAGACAATATCAAACTTAAGTTATCTCTATGTTTGTCATGTCATTCCTACTGAGTCAAATCCGTCATCTTCAGTTTGATATTTTCTCAAGCAAACAACAAAAAAAAATTCTGAAAATCTACAAAAATGGTGTTTATCTGTCTTTGCAAATTAACTCTTCAAAAATAATGTGGATCTGAGATTCAAGTGATGGAATCGTGTGGGCAAGTTACTACTACATGACAGATAAATTCAATAACTTTTCTTCAACAAAGATCATAAACTTAGTTTAAAGAAGCTGTTGGTAGAACTTTTCACACATCCATCCATCATCTATACACTGCTTAATCCTCACTAGGGTCGTGGGGGGGGGCTGGAGTCTATCCCAGCTGACTCAGGGTGAAGGCAGGGGACACCCTGGACAGGTCACCAGTCTATCACAGGGCTACACTTAGAGACAGACAACCAAGCACAGTCACATTCACACCTACAGACAATTTAGAATCACCAATTAACCTCAATGTGTTTTTGGATTTGTGGGAGGAAGCCAGAGAACCCGGAGAGAACCCACACTGCATGGGGAGAACATGCAAATTCCACACAGAAAGATCCTGGGTGTCCTCACTGGGACGTGAACCGGCGACCTTCTAGCGAGGCAACAGTGCGAACCAGCAAACCACCTTGCAGCCCACTTTTCACACGTATCATAAAGAATTAGCAATTAGCTAAATAGAAGCAATACTCCCATGATGGTCACAGCACATACCATCTGTGATACTGATCGTATCAAGACTTTTAGCCGCACTAACAGGTTCATTGAAATGTAATATAACTACACACTCAAAACAAAAGTAACAAATTCACAAGAAATGAGGAAATGACTTTGCTCTTCTTCTTCTTATGACTATTGTGGGAAAATACGCAACAATTGTCCTATTGTTCGTGCCAAAAGAAAGGCCCTACATTTTTCTAAATCTAAAGCCACTTTCAGACATGCACTCCTTTCTGTCAATTTGATGGCAACTACATGTCTTCTTCATGTCTGAAAGAGCACCCTGGTCATATACAATCTTACTGCATGGAACCAGCAACATTTAGATATGACTTTCAACACAGCAAAAGTCTGAACACCATGCTGCATGCTGTCGCACTATTGGACAGACGCGTAGGTTTAATGAGCAGCGTAGTACCAGAGGAACAAAGAGAAAGTCACTCAAGTGAATTTGAATGTGTTTGTGGTAGCATTATTACAATTAACATTATGGAGAGATTGTTCAGTAGTGAGCTTGTTTGATAATACTGACTTTGTTTGGACAATAATTCAGGTTCAGAGTTTTGTTTATTAGTAGCTAAACTTCAATGAAGTGGTCAGTCTCACACATATGGCAAATATCGTGTTTATCATGGTTCTCTCCATGGGTGTGGTGGATGTGTCTGAAAGAAGGCACGAGGAACATGAACTTAGAAGTGCCCTATGCCTGGATGACATAATGCCATTACTTTAACAGACTGATGCAGCCAGTAATGTTATATATCCCATGCCTGAAAAGGACTTAAAACTGAGCCTAGAAGCCATACTTAGCTCCTCAAATGGAGTAATGTTCCAAGGTTGGTGAAGGTTTCATGAAAACTGTATATTACATACTTACATATACCTACAGTATGGGGTGAATGTACTGATGTAGGTTCAAAGCTGAGCATACATTTGTAATGTTACAAATTCATGTTTTTACGTATGCATACCTGGCCATAAGTCACCACGGAAAGATTGGTTTGGAGACCGTTTGACGCCCTATTTACAGCATTATGAGACAGTCCATTCTGATCTTGCTGGATTGGCTCTTGTGTGCGTTCCCAGGCTCCACCAGGATCTCTGAAGCTGTTGTCAGAGGCATCATGCTTGTTCTTCTGTGGCGAGGCAAAGGGGTTGAAGTCTCCTTGGACATTGCGCTGGGGTTGGGTGTTGAATTCTGTCTCGAAGGACGACAGCTGCTGGGTCACGCCGAGGAGACCTCCAACTTCTACACTAAGAATCACCCAGATTACATCTGTGGAATAAAGATACATGCACAAATGTGGGATGACTATACATGACTGTTCTCTATGTTATACAGCTTGAAACTGAAAATTTTTGATTTGGTGGGTCAGACAAAGCAACCTTAGGCTTACAGAAACTTCATTGAAATATATAACACACACATAAAAGTCAGTTGTAAGCCTAACAAATTGACTTGTTATACATTAATCATATCATGTTGTTTTCTTACCTCCATAGAATAATCCGGTGGCTGTACACATCCTCCACTGGCCCTGGTACATGCCAGGATTTGTGGGACTTCGCATCTGCACACTGACATCTGATATTTCCTGGGGATCTAGAGACTTCACCATTACTGTGTTTACATGCCCAAACTGATCCCCACCAATGTACTTGAGACAAACCCCAGGTGGCCACGACTCGGCACCTACAAAACACAAAAACGAATTCAGTCCCAGTTCAACCACAAAACCAGGACAGTGACTTGATGCCTGTTACATACAGATTGAGAAAGGCCACTTATATAAGCCATGAGTTTAAGTGTAGACATGCACCTGTGTTTTGTATCCTCCAGGTCTTTGTAAAAGGTGTATCTGGAGGGACAGACTCTCCTTCCCCAATTGTCACATCTTCAACAAAGGACATGGATGGCGTGTTGACACTGGGACTTTCAAAGTCATAATATGCACCAATAGCAGCTTGCAGATTCCTGTTCCAACATAAAACAAAAGGCATGGTATTGTTAAGGGTTAACATTACCTGAATATCCCTGGTCATGAAACTAATGCCAAGGGAACAGTATGTCCAAGCCTTTGTGTTTTTATTTTGTAAAGACTGTCCTGCCTTTACAATTATGTTTCAAAATATAAATAACAGATATTTGCCCGGACAGGGAGCTTGAACTCTGGTCTCTCCTCACAAGCTATTTGCCTATTTCATCATATATACAGTCCACGCTTCTAAAATTTCCAGTTAGGCTGCTACTGTTGCCAAGCAGTTTATTTTACTTTTGGTTCCTTGCTATTTGAGCACCTTGTTAGCTGGAGAAGTGGTGACAGCACACCCCAACCTACTATTCTGACACTGACTGAAAATCCATCTTTTAAAAGGCTCACATAAATTAGATACAATCACATAGGTACAATCTGTCAGCAGAGCATCTAAAGAAAAATCCTGAAACTATTCAACAGAGTGAAGAACGGAGCAAACTTCTGTAACAAGAAAACAACATGTACATACAAGTTTAATTGACAGTTTTTTGATTTATATGTGACGCACATTATTTTAACACCAAAGAGCTTAACCCACTGATCAACACCAAAAAAAAAAATCTAACAAAACAGACAATCAATTAAATCCTTACGTAATAGGCCTGCATGATGTGAGGAAAATCCACAGTGGATGATAACATTGTTCAGCACTGCAATGATATAACCTCTGATAAATGAACACATAAGTGTACGTTAGCTGTACAGTTCCTATATCTATCCTTATATGTACGCTGCTAACGTTAACACAAACAGTGAATAGCTTGTGCATATTAAATAAACAAACACATTATTTCGAACTTACTTTCCTTGAACAAATTGCACATGAATACCCAACCAATTAAACAAAACAGAATTTTAAATAAAACTTCAAGACTACAAGAAATTAAAGTTGTATTTTTGCTGGTCCCTTTAAAATACTTTCCAAAAACCATCTGTTGACGCTTTCCTTGCTCATCCTCGCTGTACTCACAGTTGCCACTAAATTGACCCCAATTAATCCGAAGGTAGCAGACGACCACCTGGGACTTCATCTGATTGGCCAAATGGTGTGAATGCATGGCACGTGTAAATAAAATTACTCTTCTGCCTCATGTCAGGCAGTCTATTGCGACATGTTTATTGTGAATGCTCATATTACCATGAAGATAAAAATACTTTTGTTTCTGTGCATTTGCCAGCACTATTACATAACTTGGGAAACAAAAATGCTCCCAATTTTCATTATGTGGAGCTTCTGAAATGTATTATAATGCTGATTTTGTTAGACTTCTAAGAGACTAAAAAATATTTAACTTTAGAGTGCTGGACAAAGCATTTAAATGATCATCATGGGCTCTGGCAATTTGTCATTACCATTTTTTGAATAAACTTGTAAAATGAAATTGTTTTTCTCAAGGGAATAAGGGCAGACAGGTTATTTTGCAGCAAATATCAGGTATTTAAAGAGCTACAAAAAATAATGTGTACTTTCTCACCTGTGCAATCCCACAATTTCCAAAAAGTAAGGAAGCAAAGGGTTTCAGACAAAAAGGGAAAACTATGCTTTCCACATCTGTGCGCAGAGAAATGTGAACTTTGAAAGCAGACTGCTGATTCAGATGCAGTTCTGTTCATACTATAGACGGTTGTGCTAACAGTTGTACTGCCCCTCATATCGACCGCAAGAAACATGCAGCAATTTCTGAAGGATATATCAGCTACTCACAGATTGTGGCACCATGTCAGTGATTATTCCTGAGGTGTGTCGAACACAGTAGATGGACATAGTACAGAATGCCTGAAGTATTTCAGACTTCCCATTGTGTTTGGGCTGTTTCAATAGAAAGCATGTACAAATCCAAGCTTCCCCCAAGTCCTACAGTGACTACCTCCATTACAACTGTTTTAGTTACGAATGACAAAAGTGTGGATACCAGAGAATTTCCTCATACAGTCTCTCCTACAAACAAGGATTTGCTTTGACCACCATTTATTTCCCTTGCACATGCGCAGTCGGGCGCTTATGGTGCAGACAGCCTGTCACAAATTGTGGGCTGCATGCAGACATTCACAAACGGGTCCCTTAAGGATCTGGATGGATGACAAAATTTATGTCACACGTACCCTTGCAGATGCAGAAAACATGAATGGGCCGTAAAACAACAGCAATCTCCATCAATAATTGACACTTCGACAATACAAATAAGAAAATTGCTCAGAAGAATATTCAACAGCTTTGTTTAAAGGCATCAGACGCAAACAGCCACAAAAAAGCACATTTCAGTTGCATGAATTCTAAGCATGCTTCCCCTCTGAGTCATTACAGCCCATCATATCCCTTGATATTGAAGCCCCTTCCCCTATAATATACATATATAATATAATATACATGCAGAACCTCACTGTGCTCCACACCAGACTGGAAATCCTGGTTTAAGCTTACTGACATTTATAATTTGTAGTGTGGGTCTGGTAAAAT
>NW_007577736.1:632873-706353 GCF_000690725.1 Stegastes partitus | reverse complement strand
TCATTCGGCCTTAGGGGGGAAAGTGCTCTAGCTTATTTGTAAGTGTAAATAGTAACAGTGGAATTACTTTGGTGGAAAATTTGCACCCACGGAGGTGAGCACTGTGATGTAAATGAAAAAAAAATGGCTGCCTTACTTCACCACCAAAATCCTCTACAAAATGTCACATTATCAGTGTTAGGGTGTCAGAAGCAGGGCTGTTGGTGTTGTTTCCTGCACTGAAGGGGATTTTGGAGATGGAAAGACATAGATAAGTCAAGTGAAAAGGAAACTGCCTTAGAAATAGGTGTCCAGTCATCCAGAGAATCAGACTGCCGGCTCGTTTACATCTGCCACATTGCACACCTCCAGTTTGGAACAAGGACTGTTTAATATGCATCTATACTTTAGAAGATCAGGTAACCTTGATGATATTGCTGCCACGATCTCAGGTCTCAGACTTGACAGTGCTACTCCGAAGTCCCAGAAGACATTATGCTTTTGTTTCAACAGACAGAGCATCATTATCATCACGACCTGACAGTAGAGCTGATATTTAAGTGTAAAAATGATGGCGTGATCCTTAAATGAATGTGATCAATTGGCTTTCTATCTGATTAAGAAACAAAACACTTCAGGATATAGGTGGACAGGTAACGCTAAAATATTGCTCATTCATTGCTGTGTACTCATAATTTCCCTACGATTCCTACAACTGGTTCTCGTGGACAAATTCCAGCATCTGCCACGTGATATCGTCATCTTTCCAGTTGGGCATGCGGGTTCCCAGACTTGGTTTCATGCTCCAAAACAGTTTTTGATCTTTTTTTCGAAGGGGTCGGCGGATTTCATCTTCAAAGGGGATGAAATCAAAGCCATCGATCACTGATCAACTAAAAGCATGAGTACAAGTGATCAGGAGCACAAAGACGTTGTGATCAGGACCACTTGTTGTCGGCCGTTGATAGATCACGACTGGTTACGTCATGAGACTAACGTGAAGTGACTGGCGCTGCCTTGAGTTGTGGCTTCCCGAGGAGCGCTGTTTAACTGGCTGTGTTCACTATTATATAACATGGCAGATAATCTACACCGAGAGTTCCCTGCGCTTAAATTAGCCTGCTAGCTCGTTAGCTTGCTCTTTGTTTTTTTTTTTTTTTTTATCAGTTCTTTCACCTTATTACAACTAATGGTCAGGAAAAACTTCACCATCTCACTTCCGTTTGCTACTGAGAGATCGTTAGGAGTTAACTACCATTTCCCGTGTGGGAATGATGAAATTATCGTCTCGGCTGTGAACACCACTAACTCAGAACCGTGTGCGTCTGCCTCCATGTTTTTTTTTGTTTTTTAGCAGTTTAACGTATGCTAACTAGCTAATTATAAAGCTAGCTCCGCGTCATGTTGCTGCCCGACAACAGGCCCGCCAATCCCCGTACTCACCAGTTGGTCATGTCCAGGAAGAAGGCGCAGCCGGCTGGGTTGAGCTGAAAGCCCAGCAGCCTCTGGAACTCCGAAATGAGGACGTCCTTGTCCGTGGTGCCCATGCAGCTGAACTTCTGCATGAGCTCCGCGTCCACGTCCATGTCTGTGCCCTCCATGGGTGGCGGGTGTCCCGTGGCGGAGACGGGGTGGTCCGGGGAGGGGAGGGGGGTCCTCTCTCAGTTGAGTCCGAGGCCTTGTCCAGCCATAACAACCAGCTCAACAACAACAAGCGCCAGTGCGCATGGCACGACCAGGGGGACGATGTTTGACGTTGCAACAGCGCGCGCGTCACCTTCGCCAATCACTTAGTGGGCGTCGACGTCATCTGTTGCTATTTGTAGCCTCCTTCTCATTGGTTTATCAATGAAGTCCATGTTGCTCATTTTTCAGCCCAGTGCCACACATAATTCACAATATTAATAATGTACACAACAATTACACATTATTTATAAATAGCATTTAACCATCTCTTTATAAAAAGTATTTTCTTGGTAAGATGTTATATTATTAAAAACAAAAAGCACTACAGTGATGAACTCAGTTGTCAGTGTGTATAAACACCACACCAAGCTATTGCAGGCAAATGCTGAGCGTTTCAAATAGTTTTTACATTTACATTATTTGACAGTGACTAAGTAGACCATTATTATGCCTTACAATAAACATAACAACAATAACACAGACTACACCCTTACAAATGACAAGAACTTGAACTTAACCATATATATGTATATATATGTATGTATGAAAGTATTTAATATATCAAACTAACATTTCACAGCTATCTTGATAACTAACCAGATTTTAGAACGACCCAGCACACGTTGACTCAGCTGTTCAATTGGTGGAGTGCTCCTTTACTAAATATGAGTATATTCACAGTCTGAGAGGTCTTGAACTTGTGTAATTTAAACAGCCATTAACTCAAAAAAAACTACAAAATATGATCCTTATGACAGTAGGATATTTTCACAAGGTTATATCAAACTGTACTGAATAAACTGACAGTTGCATATGTGCTATATATTAGTATGCTCATGATGATTTTTCTTCAAATATACAATATATGATGTATTGCAGATTCACAGCCTTCAGCCCAGGATTCTAATAATGAATGGTTTAATTAACGAATGACATCACAGTTGCGTTTGGCACCTTAGTATTATATGGATTTGCTAACATATAACATTGAATGTATTATTTTTAAAACTTGTAAAGCCAACACTAAATTATGAGAACACATTTTTATAGATGTTCTGCTTTTTAAAATTTTTTTTATTTTTTTTTTAAACAATATGCACACATGCTTTGAAAATAAAAACATTGTAACTACAAGGGGAACAAAAGAATATCTCACAGTTTTTCAAGACACCTAATGTACTTAACTTTTTAACAACAAATATATTTCAGTCATATTCTCAATTAACTACATTACTGCAAGTGTCAGGTTCCAAAATGCCTGTTTTAGCTTTTGTGTATAATAATTGAATATAAAATATATTGTTACTGAATCTTCTTGTTGCAGATTTAGTTTATTGCTATGGATAATCGGTTAATTGGTGATAATTGGTTTTGATTTGTTAATAACCATATGTGGTGCTGTGGTGGAAAGAAATGTACATTTGCCACCTAAAAGTATTAAATACTCTTTGACAGATTTTTTTCTTCAATATTTTCATTTTTGTCTTGTGAACTTCTACCCCACGTAATTTAGTATGACACGAAACATTGGAATTTTCCTGTGCTACATTTGTAAGACATATTTAGAGACTTTGAGGCATAAATGACCCCTATATTTTATTTCATATGATTAAATTTTCAAACAGTATATAAAACTGTAAATTATAATAAAGCTTGATTTAACTCGCTACAACATTAAAATGCATTCTTGTAATTGTTACTTTTGAACTAAGTTTAACGCAAATTGAGTGAAATTATGAATGCAGGATTTGCCTGTACCAGATAATCTTGGTTACAAGGCATTTCTAAGCGTACTATTTTACTTAAAGTTGTGGACTATTGCAATAACCAGTAAAATAATCGTGAAAGGTGTACATAAAGTGAGTGATGTCTTAAATTTGACAAAAACAAAATGTGACTTCAAACAGTGTCATTTGAGATTTAGAGGCACTAAAATGTTTAAGCAATATGTTCTTAACATTATTATTTCTTTTCGTTTAGTGGCTTTTTTAAATTATTATTATTATCAAAGGATAGTCAGATAAAGACTAAAAAGGTATATAGAACAAACAAAATCTTTGCTTTGGAAAAATTTCAGTAACCTCTCTCAGGCGGAACTAACTGTTCATAGCTCTTCATATCTGGTCGGAACTTTTATTGGGAACACCGGAATCGCGCTTTCTCGACGGGGGTTGCTGTGAAACATGCCTAAGTAAGTTCAGCGATATTTGATTTTATTGCTTAATCTTTCGCTCCCTTCTTTTAGCAACGTTGATAGTCGTTTGTAGTGATATTTCGTGACGAGTGGCGGAAAGTTAAAGACTGGAAACAAATGTATTAAACCGAGTCGTTTCCCAATAAACGCTGGCAGCTTTGTTTGGGCTATGTCTATTCACTGGAGCGAACCTCGATTTAAACGCTTACAGCCTAAGATTGGCACACGGGATAAGCGCAGCACGTTAATATTCAACATTTTTATTATCATATAGAGTTGATGAACGCAGGCTAATGTAGCATATTCTGTTTTTTTATTATAATGTGGCTGATATAGCAACTTAAATTCCAGATGAAGTTGCTCGTTTTTTTCTGGACTTTTCCGCCATAATTCATGGTCTTTTTTTTTTTTTTTTCTTTTAGAAAATTGGGTTTTCTCAGTTACAGTTGGTTAAAATGTCCCTTCTTCAGTATTTTGCGACCTCTTATCCACGGCTAACCAACATTACCACCCTGTTTTTCTGGTTCGGTGTAATCGCGAAGTGCATTCTCAGCAAATATTTTTCCAAAAAGGGAGAAGATTGTTTTGTGGTTGTGTTAAATTATTAAAACACGCTGTACCAAGTTTGTTCCTTAACGCACAGTAACATCACTTTACCTCCAGGTTGAACGGCCTAACTGGGACCGTAATGTTGTAAAGTGGCTGCAGCTGCAAAGATCAACGCATCCCAAAAAAATAAGTAGTAAAGAAACTGAGAAGATTGGAGATTTTATGAGCACGATGCTGAGAAAGTCATGCATTGTTTTTGTTTTTTTTAACATAAAAATGTAGTCATTTAATCATTAATTTTCTACTGGTGTGATTGTCGAGGGAGTCAGGAGTAAAATTTTGCTAAAACAAAACAGAAATAAACAGGTGTGCAACAAAAGCATACAAGATAGTTTATTTTATTTTCAGGGTGAGATTTTCTACTGAACAGCAAACTTTTGTGTATAAGATTTCAAACTTTCAAGACAGACAATGAATTGTATTGTCGGACATTTGGCTTGATGTATGTGTATATGCATACTTTAGCAGATCTCATTCCTAACTAAATGCATTATTTTTATTTATTTAATTTTTTTAAGTTATTTTTTTTTTTTGCCTTTGTGCCTTTATTGGATAGTGTAGTGTGAGAGAGAGACAGGAAAGTGGGGGAGAAGAATGGGGGGAGGACATGTGGGAAAGGGTCATGAGCGGGATTCAAACTCATGACCTCCACATTGGGACTGTAGCCCTGCACATGGGATGCCAGCTCAACCAGGTGAGCGATAGCGGCGCCCATAAATTGCATTATTTTAAAGAGAATATTTAGTCAGAAAGTCATGATGACCCAGCCAGACCAATCAAATGGGTTTAGGAATTGTATATATGTAAATCATATTTAGTTCTACATGACAGTATTGTGTTTTTAAATCCATCTGCAGCTCTGAATCTGGATTTTTTTTGTGTTAACCTCAGTCTTCACATTTCACAGGTTTTACTGTGACTACTGTGATACTTACCTCACACATGATTCGGTAAGTTGTGTTTGTGTGTATCAAATCAAATTGTTGAGAAGTTTTTTTTGTGTTTTTTTTTTTTTAAAATACAAAAAATCCCCACTCCTGTTAAGTGTCTTTCATTTTATTCTGTTTCTGTCCTAGCCGTCAGTGAGGAAGACCCACTGCAGTGGCCGAAAACACAAAGAAAATGTGAAAGACTACTACCAGAAATGGATGGAGGAGCAGGCTCAGAGCCTGATCGATAAAACAAGTAAGCAGAAATTTTTCTTGGTGTCTTGTGTAAAGACTACATTTGTTGCAAGCTTCGGTTCAAGGACGTTGTGGCCAGTTATAGATATCCTAAAACCTGGAGGATTCAGAAAAATTCTGATGTTTTGCAAGTACACAACATAAAGTTCACATGTGCAGTAATTTTAACTTAAATGTGGAAGTAGAGGTGGGTGAGTTGGGCAAAAGATCATCCAATGATCTTTTCTGCGAACATCACATTGCACCTTTTGAATCACAGTTCATATCTCTGTCGCTTTCAGGATGTTAAGCTGCTCACTGCTGCTTTTCGTCTGCCTTGCTCGCTTCTGTTTACAAACTAAGTGACACATTCAAGATGCATAGTGCATCCAATGAGCATCATCCTAATTGTGTCACAACCAATCAAGCTTTTGCTTGCTTCATGGGGAGTGGTGAAGTTTGGGCAGCGCTGTTATTTATTTCATGACATGATCTGGTCTATTCTACTGAAAACCAGATTATATGCCAAATTGTAAGAATGGAAGATCATCAAATCGCCCACCCCTTTGCGAAAGCAGTCTCTAGTGGCGGTAACATACTGATGATTTGTTTGGTTGCACAGTCAACCGTTCACACTCCTAATGTGGGCACTACACGCTTTTTTTCTTTTCCAGTTTTAGTAGCCTGTTATATGTAGACAGTAAAAGCCTGTTACATATCCCACACAAGGCATGCTTATGCACGTGTGTGGGATATCCAAGCTTTCTGCTTAAACAGTGCACTTTATACACCAGCTTACTTTGGCCCCCTCTGAGATTACAAACCACTAATCCACGTATGAGATGCAAAGCTAATGTGTAGTGTTGTCCACTGTGGAGGCATATGTTGTATTACAGCCGAAATTATCCCTTGCAACAAAAAGAACTTAAAAGAAGAGAAAAAAAAAAGATAATTTTGGGCTACACTTTGTCCTGGCTTATTGGTAATCACATTCATTTTGCACTGTTTTCCAAAACCTAAAGCTGCAGCAAACAGAAACATTGCATCCCAAAGTTTATACACTGCTGTGTATTTTGCTATCCAGAAATGTTAGAACGACCCCGTGTGTTGTTTGCATTTCATAAAGAGAGTATGAAACAGGCTTAAGTTAATTCTTAACAAACATACAACAGCAATGACAAGACTGTGCTTTGTACATGATTTATACTCTACATGAAATATTTGCTTGGTTTTGTGTTTGTTAATATTTCGTCTTTTTCTCCCAACAGCGGCTGCGTTTCAACAGGGAAAGATTCCTCCCACACCGTTCCCTGGTGGCCCTCCCCCAGGTGAGTCCGCCGTCTTCCAGCTCTTTAGTAATTTAATTAACCAACCATAACATGAGCCCTGGCTTTTTATAGTTGCATTTATATTTATATGGGAAATGCAGTCAAGTATATCTCTATTTAAAGCTCCACTGAAATGCATTTCCTTGGAGTAATCAGCCAATAAAATGTGAAGCTTTACATTCCTACAGGATGACAAATAACACCTTATTCAAGTAAATAAAAGTCTTAACCCCATGGAGCACAATTTAAACATATAGGAAAGTCACCCTTTTATTTTACTGCTTGGTTCATTTCTTTCATCTGTGCTGTGGTATTTTATTAACGAAAACAAAGACAGAAGTTTAAGTTGTATTCTGAATGTTCACTGGATGCAAATTAGCAGCATTTCTAAGTTACGTAAGAGTCTTTGCTTTCGGCACTTTTCAAGTTGGACAACAAGTAGAGCACTGAGATGTGTTGCTAAAATATTTTCTATGCCAAACTCTGATAAAGCTGCAACCACAAAACTAACCAACAGGAACACAGTGGACATATACGTCGAGCCACACTCCCAGAGGCTGTGTAGCCTTTTTTTAACATTTCCGATTTTGTTCACAGTAAACAGTTTATCTTTACAGTCAGAAATCAATGCGAATGAAGCTCTTAGAATATCATGTAATTCACTGTGATGCTTGTGAATATGATAATCCATGCTGCTTACACAGTTTTTTCATCATCTGCACACTAATATTTGCTGTTTGTACTACAGGGGGTCCTCCTCGTCCAGGTATGCTGCCAACACCCCCAATGGGAGGTCCTCCAATGATGCCCATGATGGGGCCTCCACCACATGGGATGATGCCTGGTGGGCCTGGTAAGAAAGACAAAGCCTCGCTAATACCTAAATTGTGTAACTGGAACATGAATGAAATTGCTTGTCGAATCTGAACGCTTTTGGAATTTTTGATATTTCAGATGAGACGAAAAACTTTTCCTGTCACGTCAAATCGGACAAGTTTGCATTAATTCAATCAGTCATCAGCAGTGGTCACAACACAGAGCAGGCTGTTGACCTCAGGGTTTCATTTGTTTGTATGCTGTATATAATGCTCTTTAATTCTCCTTTCTGGCACCCCAAATATAGTATTTGACGGAATTATTTCTCACCAGCTCTGCTTTAAATGGACAGATGTGACTTTTAACATGAAACTGCTGTTTTCAATCAATACCTAAACTGTGTCTCTCATCACTGTGACATTTAGGAGGCATGAGGCCACCGATGGGAGGACCCATGCAGATGATGCCAGGACCGCCACACATGATGCGTCATCCTCGACCGATGATGATGCCAGTGAGGCCAGGCATGATGCGACCGGACAGATAAGGCCGAGTGGATCCTCTGCGTTCTTTGTTGCCATGAACAGACACTGTCTCGTGAGGACAATTGGTTTAACACTTGGATTTTTCAGTGCGACTTTTTAACGTCTCGTCAATTTCTCTCCAACCTTAAACGTACGTCCCCGATTGTAATTATGCCATTTTTGTATAATTACTTTTATATTCTGGTATTTATTTGTTTTCACCTCATTTGAATTAGTTGTAGATCCCCTTATGTCTTCTCACTGACATACTGTTCAGCCTGCACATCGAAAGAGCGCGTTAGATTTGACAATATTTGTTGCTACATTTTTACTTTATTTTTAGGTTTTAAATGTCTTTTTTTTTTTTTTGTATTTCATTGCATTGGTTCGAGAAAATAAAACGGTGATTTCAACCCATTTCTTTTTGATTTCAGTTCATATCAACAGCTTCTTTAAGGTTTCAGGCTCTGCACTAAGAGTGGTGTTTTTAATTATTCTAGCTGATTAGACCTCTAGTCAGACTAAAGCTCTCTGGAGCAGAGCTTGAAATTATGTGAAGTCATAAACTTAATGTACCAATAACAATGATTACAGGGTAAGTTATCACTTGCGGAGAGAGGATGATTTCCATCCAGTCCGGTCTACACACGCATGCACACACAGTCGTGAGGAGAGCTGTAATCGGGCAGCGCAAGTGAAAACATTATGTGGGTGGACCTTAAGCTGAAATCACCACCGAATTCAGTTCAATCTTTGCTTCAGTTTTTTTCAGTTTTAATTGCGATTTTCTATTTTAGTAATGCTCCGCCACTTTAAAATACATTTATGTTAACAAGGCAAAGCACTGACAAACCCACAGGTACTTATTGCCTTGCTACAGATTCCATTGGCTCTACAGAGCATTTAAATGTCTTTAGCTGATAGTTTTTTCATGCAGCCTGCAACTTAAACGTGGTTTCCAGACATAGCAGAAAGCAGTTTGAATGTAAATGTGTGAAAACTCCACTCTACACTATCTGTGCAGCAACGTTAGGGACTAGGTGATATAAATAGTGAAGCATTTAGCAGCTAAAAAGCCAAATATTTCCATCAGGAGTTGGTGGAAACTGGCTGAAAAAGAGTGACTCGCTGGTGACGTGGCTCAGCATTAATGCTAACGTTGTTAAATGCAACTTTTTGCTGGCAGGTCTTACATATCAGCTTTATCATATGATAGTGTTGAAATTAAAGCTGGTAGCTGAATGCAATTTTATGCTGCTGACTATATTGTAGCATGTGGGGCATGTCTTTAAAGCTGTACGCATCACTCAAAAATATGTTTGAGCTCCAAAAGGAAACAAAAAACCAAGCAAAAGTTAAATCTTAAAAAAAGTAAGGGTGCAGTTTATGTGACCCTAATGCACTCTTATTTGTATCTGTTGTGCTTTTTGAAATTCAGAGTTGAATCCTGCATACAGAAAATATCTATTTTTTTATTATTGTTGTCTGATATTTTTAAACAGAATCGGTCAACACAGGACTGAAACTGTGAAACAAGTTTAATGTTTTGAAGTTGGCACTGTCACTGGATGGCATGAAGGTCCTTGGTTTGAACCCAACCCTGCCACCCAGAGTTTCCCTGAGTGAAAGTGACATGTCCTCTCAGCCTGCAGGTGTTAATGTGTTTGTTAGGCGTGTGAGCCCTGTGACAGACGTATGACCTGTGTAGGGTGCAACCTCATCCGGGATGACCCCGAATGAATATTACGAGCAGATATGGAAACCAGATGGATATTTCTAATATTGTTTCACTAGACAAATGAGAAAGTTGACCCGGCCCTCATTAGTTTACTCAGTCAAGCGTGTTTGAAGAATTGCAGCTCTTACATAACAATCTGCAGCAGCTAGTGAATCATTATCTTAGCTGACATTTGTATCTACAGTGCCTTGCAAGAATTCACTGCTCTTCTCTAGCTGGCCTGTAACTTCTGCGTCTGTAATCACAAATGTCTGCCCATAGTTATGAAAACGTCTCAACAGATGGAGCTAGAGAGTTGGAATGCTTTGCAATTAGAACCAAGACACTGGAATGATGTGCGATGACTGATTATGTGCTTCCATGGACTGTCAAATTTCTTTGTATCTCCCACTCCCAGAGGACATTTTTATGGCTTTATGGTTTAGGAAATTTCTAGGCCACATATAAAAAAGAAACAAATTTGTTGGGGGCAATAGCCATATGCTTCACGCTGTGTTTGCCAATTTATATACTTGCAGACTGGAGGGAAAACACTGCAAAGACAATGCAAACTGTTACAGTGCTGTGCACCACATCAGATAACTTTTGGGAGCTGTCAGTCATGCATGCTGTAAATTGTGGTCTTCAAAGAGACTTTGGTAGATTACATGCAATCTGTTGGCCACTCTAAGGGATGGATTCCATTAAATATCCTATAAACATCCACTCCCCACATCAGCGAGACAGAAATAAAACCATGTTAATGCACATTTTATGCATATGTCGAGCATAGGCGGATGCCCGTGTGTCATCTGAAATCTGAAGAGTCTTTATGAATATTCAATCTAGCCATGAAGTGGAGCGTTGCCCTGAAGGGAATGAAGTGGAGTGGTGAAAAGTGTTTATGATTAGAGCTCAGGAGTTGAGGAAATCACAAGAAATCTGTAGTATAATGAATCTTAAAGGAGGGGAAACCGCATACGGACATCCACTACAGGGTTGAGAGAGGGATTTTGAAAGTTAAATGAGCAAAATTAGAATCTACAAAAACAGTTATTTGCAGATATTTTTAACAATTGCATAAGAAGTGACCTTTGGTGGAAAACAGCGTTTCCTTACTGCCTCCACGAATGGTACTGTTTTCCACAGTATGAAAACACTGACATATAGTCGTGTAGGATGACTGACAACTTGAGCTGCATTTATAAATCAACCCCTTGATGCAACACAAGTGAGTAAAAATCTAAAAACTTAATGTAGGTGGGATTTATTACAAGTCACAAAGATCTGTTATCATGCATCAGGCACTTGGTAAATGTGAGAAAACCAGCTTTGAGAGTTCATGTTCATCTTATGCCAGACTTGTCTGCTCTATAAAAATCTGTTATATTAGGCCAAGTCATCTTTTTTCAGTAACACATTGGGTTTATGACTTTAAGTTTAAGTCTGTTCATAAATTATTTACCCAAGTTCAGTCTAGTGAAATGAGGAATTTACAAAATGTCCAGCTGATTGGAAAGTATTTAAACTGACCTAATCCCATCGTTTAAAAAATGCACAGTTGCATCAGCTTAATATTTTGTTCAATTTAAACTTAAATGAAACTGGTTGATAAGTTTACCTAGACTGCAGGATTTCAAGTCTCCTACCTAGTTGACATTTGAGCAACTCAATTTTTACATTTGCCGACTTAAAAATTGTGTTCAAAATTATGGTGATTGAGTACATGACACTTGAAAGTCCTTTTAAGGAATATGGAATTACTAGTTGGAGCAACGTATTTTTTATGAACAATCAACTGACCCTTGTGTGTATGCTGCCAATCATCAATTACATGGTAATTAACAATATCTTTGATTGTAGAGGAAAAGCTAATTCTGCTAACTCAATGCAGTTTTTTAGTTGAATACATGTTAATTAGAAGTTGGAAAGACTGACGCCAACTGTTGTGGTAATTTTTTCTTTGTTGAGCCCAAACAGTATTTTTTAGTGTGCTTAGCAAACTGTAATTAAATTACTAGATAACATAGATAAGATAAGATATACTTTATTGTTCCAAAGGGAATTATGTATAAAGCAATAGCATTACGGTGCAGCTGCAACATCACAATACATAACAAACTATACAATGAAAACAGTACGATACAATAAAAACAAGAAAAACATTTTTTAGCCTGTACTTCCTAGCAAGCTTTTTTCTAATTTAAAGGCAGTTACATGTTATATGATTTTTACACGTTTGCATGAGATGACACACATCATTTACACTGACTGAAATGAAAACAAGCCACACTGACCCTTGTTCTGGCCATTTCTGGAAGCTCTATTTATTATGTAGAAGTAAAGACGGTGCAGCATGAAAATTATACAACAAATGTAATATCTGTCACGCAGTAAAACTCCTTAGGCACCTGATTTTGCATATTTAACATATGTATGACACATTAAACATCATTGATAATCACAGAATTACCCAGAGGGTGACAATGGTTTATGTGTATAAATGAAGATTTTCCTTTACTCTGTTCAGATTAAGTTAATGCAGATACAGGTTCTGTGTTGTACAAAGGCAAAACTGAAATCTATAATCACAGACAAGTGACACAAAACTGACACTTCCACCTCTTAAATAAAATGCAATTTTAGCTCTATTCTGATCTCCAACCTCTGAGGGAAATATCTTCCTCTTTAGCCACAAAATGTTCCACTGTGTCCACCATGTAGTTACTATATTCGCTATAGTGCTAAACAAGTGGTGTACAGTGGGTTTATGGAGCTTTCTAAAGCTGAAAGCAGCTGAAAACATTGCAGTGTAGTAAAATGATTAGCTGAAAGCTACTATGAAGCTGTGCAGAAGTGAGAGGAGGTGCAGAGTCAGGGTTTCAATTCTCTGTGGGTTCATTACTCCAAGCTGGTTAATATGCAGATATTTATTCTAGTTTCTCAAAGTCACTAAACCAGGGATACTCAATTTGCTTTGCCTAGGGGCCACTTTTGCAAAATGACAGACAGCCAGGGGCCAGGTAATAAACAAACTGCAATATTTATCAGATGAAATGAATTAAAAGACCTACTGTGCTGTGTGATTCAGCCAGCACCTTAATGCTGGCCGGATTTGAACCCCAGACTGTAGTTTGAGTATTAAGGCATAGAGCTAAAATTTTTTGTAAAATTCACTTGAAATTCATTAGAGTTTTCAAGTTTTCTCAACTTTTTCATTTTTACAGTGCAGTTCACACTCACCTCTTTGATATTCCTCTCACAAGTGAACGCATTAATGTCACGAATATCAACACACGGAGCTCACAGGAGGTTCACTCAGAAAGCTATTCTCTGCGCCTCCCCCCCAGACCCATCAGCAAGGCCGTGAAGCAGAGGGGCTTAGGCAGGACTGCTGATTGATTAACTGTTTATACCAAACTGGTCTGACTGTGACTGACGGCCGGCCGGATCCGCCCAGACTCACGCTCTCTGCAGGATCATTTGAGTTCTGTATTCATGATGATGCATCTTCTTTTGCTCCCAGCATGCAGTTGGCATTCTTACCACTCAACAGCCTTGGTTGAATGGAAAATGATAATCCCCCGACTAGCAATTCCTCTAAAGCCAATTGGCTCACAACTGCATGAAGACCAGGAGGGTGCTCAGGAGTGTGGCATGCAGGGGATGATTGCACAGGGCTGCTGGGTGGCCTATTGATTAAAAGAATCTGGAAGAAAGAAAAGCAGTCTGCAAGGAAAAGATTTTTGTAGAATCTTTCAATACCTCCTGTCTCTCCCTTTCCTCCTCCCTTTTGTCTCTCCCTCCCATCTCTTCTACCTCCTCTCCTCTTCCTCCCTCTTGTCTCTTTCTCCCTGCTTCCCTGCTACCAACACTACTCTGTAATTTAATCCATTTAGTCATGGCTCCAGATCAATATCCATTTTCCTTGGCCGTAGGGAGAGCCTCTTGAATGTGCTTGTTTCAAACAGTGGTTGTGTTGGCCAGCAGGGGCTCCCATGGGCCTGCGGGCTGATACAGATGTACTACACCACAGCATCCGAGAAAACAAAGCATCGCCTGCATCTAATCTCTCACTAACCTGCTGTAGAAAACAGAGCTGGTGTACCTTTTACATGTCCGGTCACATTTTTTTTTTTTGCCAACTTGTTGTTGCACTTTTCATCCCTTAAAATCAAACGCTCGCTTCTAGATCACAGTGAATTATTCTCTTCCACTGAGATGTTGAAATGCAACGCCTGGGTGGTTAGCAAATGAATGACATCAAATCAGATTCAATTATGGCTAATTTGATTAGTGGGTCTTGTCAGTGACCAGGAAGAAAGATGGAATTATTATTTCTTTTTCCCTCCAGAATTGATTTACTGACGGCACAATGTAGCATACGAGGATGGCAGATGAAGAGTGGTAAGTTTTACTCCACTGTATTGAAAATATTTAATCACTGCTAACAGCCTGTGTGTCCTGCCAAGGTGTCCTTGAGCAAAATGACAGCACGCCATCAACCAAATGTCTAAATGTGACTGTAAGAACTAGTCACTGGCTGCCACTGGGTGAACATTTTGAGCGCACATAACATTGTTAGCTGCCCTACTTCAGTATGAACTGTCTTTAGCCAGCCCCGCGGCAGCTCTGCCACCGGCCAGCTGTACGCTCTCTGGACACTGACAGTGATTCTCCTTCACCTGCTCCACTGTGCTGTGCGTTGCCATGTTTTATAAATAACCGTGTTAAATATTCATCTGTCACCATTTGCATACAAAGTATTTTGTTCTTCACTGTCGAGTTTTATAAAGTCAAAAGGACAGGCTAACACTGGACACTCAACTATCTACTGAAGCAGTTACAACTGTTTGTGAGAATAAAGGAAAATTGCTTACAAATGAGGCAGAACGTCATGTTAATTATAATGGACAGTAAACTTTGTATGAATAAAAGACCACCCAGCCAACCTGTTAGACATGCTTGTATTTAACTGAGTACAGTAAGGTCCAAAGAAAACTATTATTTAGCAGCATAATTAAAATACATTTTATCTGCATTGGGCAGTATTAAAGTTATGATTACACTGAAGTCAGATCTTGTAACTCTGTCATGTTTCCAGCCTCTAGTTTCTTCACATCTACAGGTGGCTGGCATGACCTCAAATCATATGTGAGCCTTGAAGTTCTTCTCACAAATGGCAGAAGGAACTGTGTCTGGGGCTTCTGATTAAATCACATGATCTCCGTCAGCAGGTTTCTGTGTCCTCAGCTGAACTATGATGCTCAGTTTTTGGTAAGTGCTGTACTAAGTTCTCATAAAACATGCAAATGCAAACATCTACAAATACATATCCTCAGCAGATAGAGAGATACTTTTAATAGAGCTGAAGACTCCAGAGCAGCCATTAAATGGAGCCTGAGGTTGGAGTCATTGTTGATCAAATATTACTTCATTTACAAAATTATCACTGGTAATATTACTATTATTAACTGTTTTATTTTAAGTTAATTTTTTTCTGTAAGTGCTAACAAGTGTGTATTACTAACTACTGCAATATGACAGTGTTATTATAATGATATAATCCATTGAATTCAAATGATAGAAAACATTTAACATGGTAAACCACTTTAAATGTTAATATGATTAATTGTTTATCTGGTTAGATTAAAAAAAAAACTACTACAGGCGTCAATAACACTGCTGACAGTAACCAGTACTTTCAAAACCTGAAGAAAATGCAATATAAAAGCACACAAAGGGCGATATTTTCTTGCGCAGTGTTTTTGTTTTCTTTATTCAGAAAGTCTAAATTTGGAATAACTTCAGTTGATAAATTTTTCATATAACCTCACCTCCAACTAAAGGACTTGAATTTTTTATCAGGGTCCTCATCACCTCAAACATATGGTTCTTATCCATACATGCATATAAAAGTAGTTGCAAATTTCTGCCTCTTAAGAGTGTCCTCGGTTCATAGTTGCCATCACAAGATTATTTTTTGGCTCTCTTATCATCTTTGTTGCAAGAAAATCTTATTTTCTGCCTTTTTTTTCAGTCCAAAGCACAGTCTGCCCTGTGTTCATGTGGTGTTGCTTCAGTTCTAGTTTCTTACCTTTGTTTGTGCTATCACACTTTTGCCCTGGCCCAGTTTTCTTTGATTTGTTTTCCAAAACAATATGCATGTACAGTTTTTTTTTTAAGCTGGAAAGTACCACTGACTGAAGGTTAATATGAGTTATTAATGCAAGAAATTACAGAGAACTGTCAAAACTATGCCTTTCTTTGAAAACCTTGATATAATACATTGTTAGCCATAAAATCATTAGCTATATACTTGGTCAACATAGCTTCTTGACATATTATTCCCTTATAAATATACACCTGCTAGTTACCTGCTAGTGTGTAATTTCTGTGAAAATATCCTGTAAAATTAGTAGTAACTGCAAAATGATGCTTTAAACTAAGCAAAACAGCTTTCCTTCAACATCATGTGAAAATTAGCTTTATACATAAGTTTGAGCTAAAGTTCAAACAGAATAATGTTTTTTGCATAGCCATTTTCTGTAAATGTAACTACAGACTACTCTTATTACTATGTTTTTCTTTTAATGTTTGATATAATATGTTGTTTGCCCTAAAAAGGCAAAGAGCACTAGCTACATATATGGCTTTTTGATATATTTTTCCCTCACTGTTCCATGTGAATGTGTAATTTCTGTGAAAATTCACAGTAGCCATAGAAGAAAGCTATAAACCAGACAAAACTGCTCTAACTGTACTCCTGCATCATCATGCGAAAATTAGCTGTCGCTGCCAGCCTTAGCTAAAACTGTTGTTTTTCCCCCTAGCTATCAACTGTAATTGAGTGATTGAAAAGAATATGTTGGCAAACTGACATTTTGGTGAGCAATCTTGTTATTTTGTATTGCTAAATGAGAAAGTAGCTGAATTCAGTCATTAAATTCCTGGGTAAGCTAATGTAACAATGTTAGCCATGTTGTAACTGTCCGAGCAAAACTGTTGGTTAAGCTACCTTTAAATGACATACATGTGGATATAAGCTAAAAAAAAATGGTATAAAGTTGCCAAAAAATGCATCAAATAATGCCATTACAAGTGCTGTATCTGTTGTGCATTTTGCCAGCAAGCTCAAAACTTGAAAGCCCTTTTCTTGTGTAGTTACTGCTCTCTGCCAACATGCTGGAAATGACAATGAGCAATAGAAAGAGTCATAACATGGACTTGTGAGTTTCAACAGTCATGCGTGTGCACTGTGCACACATAAAGGCCCTCCTGCTCATCTTCTTTCTCATCTGGAGCATGAACAATCTTAAAACCCTCCAGTTCAGTCCTTTCCACTTGTACATGAACGCACAAGATGAAACAGCTAAAAATGAAGGTGCCAAATCTGCACTTTTTTTCTTTTTCCCTCCCAATTGTGATTGTGGAAGATTACCAGCAGAGAGGAGAGAAATTTCACAAATCGCTTCTTTTCCAGCCTCGGAGGCGCACACGAAACTGCCTCAAGTATCCCAAATTGTTTCTATCGGGAAGCTGTCTTTGCAATCAAGTGTCTGTCTGCTTATCTCCGCTATAGAAATTTCTGTTGTTCCCTTCTGTCAGTCAATATGCGCCCAAGGTGGAATTGAAAAACCCATCATCTGTTGCCATCTCATCCATGCATGTAAAAGTGTTTAATACAAGGACTCAGCTCTTGTTAGAAACGAGCAAAACCTGTCTTTATCAAAGTAGACGAGAGACTGCTCTGCACTCCCGAGTATTGTTCTTCCTTTGCCTCCTTCTGTTTCTTGCTGAAGATTTGAGTTAGATAATCAGCTCTCTGCTAAATGAACATATCCAATCCCTTAGAAGAAAAGTCAAACCGTTCCTAGGCACCGTTTTATTCATTTTGCGAGAACTTGCTGAGTTTTTATTGCCATCCGAGTGTTCGTGTTGTCGAGCCGTGCTTCTCTGAGGAGTTGTTAATTTCTGTGTTTGCAGCTATTACCGACTAAGCTTTCCAAGAGGAGGATAACATATTTCACGAGCACAATACAATAGGTTCTCTTTTTAAAAAATAAGAACAATGAGGTGAATCGAGGTTTAAGCAAAAAAAAAAAAAAAAAAGTCCTGTGATGTAATCTTTTAAACCTGAAAAGAAAATCATGACAGCGAGCTATGGCTGAATACTGGAGTGCTGTGTTGCCTTTTACTCCAGCAACAAGTAAAATTGCTTCTAAAAATGTGCTCGATATAGAGTCAAGGGCAGAGTCTATTTTTAAGGAAGTAAAGAATTCTTCTACTCTCTAAAAAATCTTTGATGTTCAGAAGTTAAAAAGGCTAAAAGCCTTTGGGTGAGCGCTGTGTATCTAAAGACGAGGGCAGATTTAGCAATAGCACTAAAGTATTTTTTTGAAAGGCCAGGTCTAGACTGGGGGTTCGTCCGGCAAAGATGCGACGGTAAAAAAAGATGCTCCTATGTTATTCTGTACCTTGTGCATGTGCGAACTCTTGTTTTATAAATGGATTTTTCTTCAACTATCAAAAGTGATTAATGTCTCTATTCTCAACTTGTGTTCTTAATCTCTCTTAAAGTGCCGTGTGAGTCGGCTCATAATGGAAGCGGATTGTCTTACATTATCACTTCCCTGAGAATAAATTTCTTGATGCCGAGCTGAATATATTGAGCATGTCTGATTGATTCATGACTGCCAATATCATTACTATCATTTGGACATACATCTCCGGTGCTCGCTGGATATTGAGCTTGTCAAGGGCAGCTATTATGGTGGTGTTACATTGAAAGTGACCTGGCTGTGAACCGTCAGCATTATCTGTGGATTAATTACCCTGCTTCTCATCTTCGCTCTACCTGCTCTCCTCTCTGTCTCTCCTCTCTGTCTCTCTGCATCTCCCCCCACACCCTCAATTTTCCCTTTGTCCTTTGTTCCCTCTGAATTTAAATGTGTCTTTCCTTCATTCTCTCACCATGCACCTTTGATAAGACACAGTGAATTGTTAGCTATTGGTTTTAATAGAACATTTGTGGTGTGTTTCTTTTCTCTTTTTTTTAACCATGATATTCTGAGTCAACTGCAATAAAACTGGGAATGTGTTTAATCTGTCAGTGGCCATTGTCATCATCGACCCCCTGATGGGAAATTCAGAAACATGGAGCTGTGCCCATTGTTTTCACTGAGAGCATTAACCTAACACAGGACGCTCTGCGTGCCTCTGGCTTCAACACAAACACTTACTCCTGCACACACACACACACACGTGCAGCCATAAACACATGTGCATGCATCCATACATGAATGCACTGCAGGTGAACACACATCTGCATCCACACACCTCCCCCCGCTTACACGCAGGGTATCATGCCACCGTTTCTCATCTTACATACGAATGAAGGAACAGCAGTTGGGTTCCACGGTGCGCTTTGATTCCCATCTTTCCAGCATGTTAAATTTATCTGTTAATTTTATCTTTGTCCTTATGTGGCCGGCAGCATTTGTTGTAGCACGTGATGCAGCGCAGTGTGATGGAAAAGAATGAATCCCTTATCGCACCAGACCAAAAATATACTTTCGCTTTAGAAAAGGATGCCATATGAATGCTGTAATAATGTCACTGAGTTTTGTGGAGGTGATATTTCATGGCAACAAGGCTGAAATGTCCTGCCTGGGATTGATTTCTGTCAGTGTTTTATATTATCACAACGATGCAGCCTATTCAAAGGCATCTGCTGCCTATCACCACATTTTTGAACATTCAGATTCAGATTACGTACCTGTTGTCCTGATGCCTTCACACTAAACACATGATTAGACTTTAGAGTGTCTTTAACATTGAGTGAAAGCTTTTGTCGTTAAAGGGTAAATTCCCTCTGAGTGCAAGATATACTATCACCTACAGTCATGAACTCTGGGCAGTGACCAAAAAAAAGGCATTGCGGTCACAAGCAGCCGAGTTTAGTTTCCTCCATGGGGTGGCTGGGCTCAGCCTTAGAGATAGGTTGAGGCGCTCAGACATCCAGAAAGAGCTTGAAGTTGATTCGCTGCTGCTTTGCGTTGAAAGGAGCCATTTGAGGTCTTTGGGGTGTCTGATTAGGATGCCTCCTGGGCGACTTCCTTTGGCAGTTTTCTGGGCACGTGCAGAAGGGAGGAAACCTTGGGGTAGACCAGAACGCTCTACAGGGATTAAATATCTCATCTGGCCTGGGCATGTGTCAGAATACCTTGGGAGGAAGTGGATAGCACGGCTGCCTTCATGACCTGCCCCTGTGTAAGCAGAAGAAAATGGAGAGAGTTTACAGCCATGCTACCAGTTATATGAGGGTGTAGTTAGCATGCTAGCATGCTGACAGCAACATACTCACCATGGTCACTATGTTATATTAGCATATTGGCATGCTAACATTTTTATATTGCATATGCCTTTAACTGATGTTTATGGGTATAGCATTAGTTGTTCAAAAAAATTAATAATATACCAATATACTGAGCAAGTTAGATTTTTTAACCAAAGATAGATAAACAGAGTTGTCCCTTCAAAAGCTGTAAACTCAAAACCACCCAAATAAACCTCACAGTGGTGCTAGTCCAACAGTTGGAATAACCAAATTTATTTGGATTCATCACCACAGGAAAATGGATTTCTTGTAGTTGTCAAGATAACAAGCGAAAACTCGCTTGTCCTGCTGATAATTGTCAAATATTGTTCCATTACTGTCTGTATGAGATTTTACGGTAATACAAACTGTTTTTGCTGAGCCATGCCATCGCTCTGGCTAAAATGCCAGTACACCACTGTACGACAGAAGGGAATTGTCAGATTCGTTCACTGTAGGGAACCTCTTGTCAATTTTCCCATAGCCTACAGATGTTTCAGGTGCTAGTGATATGAGAGTGTTTGAGGGAATTCACAGAATAATCCAACGAGATTACCAACTAAACCCAGTTAGACGCTGAGAAAAGATCGTGTCTCTAGCCTCCAGTCTCCCTTTCGCTCCCTCTCCTTCTCTAATGCTGACGGATATCCAGCACTACGTCTTCACTCAGCCATGCACACTTGCCCTCCTATTTCCCTGCTGAGAGGTCAGCTCTGTTCTTGTCTGTTGGAAAGCTTTCACAGAAGCCACATCTTTAGCCATTCTGAGCTAACAGCAGGTAGTTTTGCTGTTGCCTCTATTTGAAGTGATTCATTTCATCCCTTGACTTTGAAGTGTCTTTTACACTGAAGAAATATTTGAACAGTGTTGTTTCAAAGGGAGACACCTGTTCTCGATAGCTCTAAAATAACGGCTAAAAACATTACCTCAGTTGCCGTGGTATAGAATTTGATTTGGGGTTGTTTCGAAATGTGTATGCATTGTGTTGTTACCCTGCAAATGACCTCTTTTTTTCATGTCTCCTGAGCAGAACTTGATCTAATATGGTATTGTTGCTTGGGTTGCTCTGCTAGTCCAGTCATAAACAGTATGTATTCCCACATTTTGGGGCTCTGAAAATGGATGATCAGCCTCAGGGAGCAGATGACCTCAAAGGTCAGCATCAGAGCATTCTTGTCCATGACTCTGGGGTTAACGCCCTGTAAGACTCTCCAAGGAGAACAAGCATAACACAGTGCAGTGGGATTTCAGTGAGTGATCCAGATCTGTCACTTGGTCATGTAGATTCCCAGGCATACAGGGAATAGTATAGCACATTCTATGGTGTTCATGAAGGGCTGATTTTCACTACATGTTTTGAAGCCAATCTGAAGGTAATAGCTTCCGAGGTTGATTAACTTTATTAGATCTTTACCCAGTGGCCTCATTCTCCGTCTCTGTAATGTCGGCTGATTAGGTGGGAACTGCAGGGCACCAAATTGCAGAAAAGGATGATGATTTATACGCTGGAGTGGTGAGAAAAGTGTTATTAGAACTTGTGCAGTGTTATTACAAAATGTCAATTACCTGCAGACACACACGGCAGGTGGAGAGGACGCCACAGACAGAAAAATCCTGAAAAAGCATCCGTGTGTCAGCGAGCCCAAACAATTTAGCGCCACAAAACCTGTGCAAGCAGACACAAACCCTGTGCGCAGGAAAACATTGTACTCCAGCGTGTGTGTTTACTGTATGCGCTGCCTCTCTGTGACTTGCACAGTGTGCATGTCTTTGTTAGAGAAGAGTGTTCATGAGTCACCACTGTCTTTAGCCCGGAGCTCAGCATCCAGCCAGCTGAAGGAGGGGATGCATGTTTTATTTTAGTCGCTCTAATATGCCGTGAAGACATCATTATCTTGAAACATGTTGTATTCCAGAGCCTCTATTGTTTAAAATGGCACAGAAGATGTGGATAACTTAAACTGTTTCATCCTCATCACCGTCATAGAGATCATTAAATGTGCAATTCAGCGTGCTTCATTAGATGTGGCTTTTGCTATTGCCAGCCTAAGCAGTGTGTGGCGGTATGAGCCCTCCTTGGTGAGCGAAGGATGTTATGTTTTCTGTCGTGCACATATACCAGCACTGCCCACAGGGAAGAGGTGAGCATGCAAGGAACTTGGCTGATTGAGGGCACAGGGCACAGAGGCGCTGTGCTCGGCTACGGTTGCCTGTGAATGCTAAGGAAGCCTCACAAGAGACCCTTTTGTCAGCGTCAGCTTCCTTTGAGAGGAGACATAAATAGCACAGAGTGTATGAGATCTTTTTTTACATTCCTGCCATATCATCAACATTTCTTATCTTGATTTTTTTTTTTTTTAAAAACCTCTGGAATACGCACCCAAAATAAAAGCACAGTGGCATTTATGTTTTTGGTAAATGATTTCATTAAGATATTTTCACTGAACTGCATCAGAAAGGCATCAAAAATGTTTCAGCAGTTTGAAGTGTCAAAAGTTTAGCCTCGACTGGATTTGTGATTATAAAATATAAAGTCTGTTCAAGATGATGAGATTTCTGGAGAAGCATCTTCAGGTCATGTTACAATGTTGGGCCAAGAAGTGTTGTAGATATATTATCAACAGTCAGACGGATCTGATTGATGATAGAAACCTCATTGGCAGTTTGAGCTGGCTCCATAAAAGTCTAAAAACACTATTTTATTCTACCATGTTTGCTCAACAATAACACAACTAAGCTCAACTCAGTAACCTCATCCTCCTGCACACAAACTGGTAGACACACACACAGACAGCAAAGGAGGAATCCCGGCTCTCCCTCCTTTAAAATGGAGCAGCCACCCAGTGCGTCAGTAACCTGATTACCCCAGCTGTCAGTCTGAATAAGGCCAGGCTTTGGGATCCTCCCGTCCTCTGATCCTCACTACGGGATAGAACCAGTCCTCCTGAAGACTCTGAAAACAACCTCAGAGCAGGACGGACACAAACACACGGGAAGGGAAAGAACCAGGGCTAAAACGGTCAGCAGGTAAGCGCATGCAGTGATGAAGACTTTCTGGCTAATAGTGATGAGTTTCTCAATTATTAGGCATCAGGTAATATCTTAAGATGAAATTCAGTGTATGTGTGAGTGTGTATCCAGGCATTCATCTTCTTGCTCCATCCAATTGTGGTTTACGCTCTCAGATTCCTCTGGGAATATTCTTTGTATGAGAACATGACATGCTTGACCTGACAACAAAACCCGACTATGTGGACAGGAGAAAGTGTAGGAGTATCAAAGAAAGGCAGCCAGCCACTAAGGGGAGGGCAACAGGATACAACTAGTGGGTGGACCGTGATGATTGTTTCTGTGCACAACAAGTCTCTCACTTACATGCTGTATTTCCCACCCAAACAGGAGAACTTTGTGTGACTTTGAGTTAGTTGCTGCGCAGAAGGATTCTCTCAAGTCTACAGTATTCATATTTCATAAATCTGTATCTTTCAGTACAACTGTTCCACAACTACAAGTTTAAAAGCTCCACAAAGGCTCTGGATCGCTCTCTGGACTGACTGACTGAACAAGTCAGAACACTGCAGGAAACTGAGGACCCTGAGCTGCACTTGGCAGCTCCAAAACAATGGCAGAGTCCACGCCAGATGCCAACCCCGCCAAGGTGATCCAGAATCCGAAGGCTGACACGAAGGACTCGAACGGAGTTTCAGCTGAGTGTGCAACAGCAGCAGCAGTGGTCAAAGTCAGACCTGCAGACCTTGGGCTGATTCGAAGCTTGTCCAAGTCGGACTCTGACTTGTTGGCGTCACCACTCGGGGAGGAGGATGGAGGTCTGGCTGGCCGCAGTGGATCTGTGTCTAACTGCAGCTCTGGGCAGCCGTCCATGGAGGGCATGCCTTCCTTTGCCTCTGAGTGGGATGAGGTAATACTCGAGCTCTGGGGATGGGAAACAAGTGGGAGGGTGTGGAGGACAGAGGGAGTGCACTGTCACTGTTAAAGCATGGACAGGCTTTCAGGTGGAGTGTGTTAATGTCCTTAAGAGAGAGTGTGTTAGCGAGTGTGAATGTGCGAGAGAAAAAAAGGCAGACGGATAAGAGAGGCAACTCAGGATTAGTGTGAAAAAAAGACTAATGGGAGCGGGCAAGGCAGCACATTTCAGGAGAGAGGAAGGAAGGAAGGGGGTGGGGGGGAGAAGAGGCAGCAGTATGAGAGTGATCGGGAGTCCAGCAGAAGCACTGATAGAGTAACTTTACCCAGGCTGTCGGCTGAGAATGCCTGCGGGCGAGTGCTTGAATGCATGAATGGCTTGATCACTTGCACCGACCTCCCTGTAGCAGCCCTGGCATCCAAGACTAATTGGGCTTGTGCTGTCATTCCACATCCACTCAGTACATGTCTCTGGGGCCGACCCACGCTTCCACTGTCTCCTCCTGCACTCTTCTGGCTCCTTTGCTCCGTCTTGCGCCATCTACTTTCAGCCCACTGTGAACAATCCCCCACCCCCCCACCCCCTCCATTATCCCCAAAAGCCTTAACTTGTGATTTCTGAGCATTTTGGAGCGTCAGTGCAGTAGCCTACCCCCTAAAGCGCTGCAAAGACCCCGAAATGAATAATCCTTTCCTACCAAAACTTAAATAGTTGGAGACAATGGAGACAATGGTTGATAACATATTATTAAATTATACAGCTTGGGGGCAAAACAGTGCCGTTTTTTAAAACATCCGCAGCTGAGTAGAACATTTCTGACACTTTGTGCCCAGTGCTTAATCCCCATCACAGTCGTAACATTTATAGGATCTTCTTCAGATTATCAGGTTAAATTTTAACACAGTGCAATATCTCACCAGACCCAACAGATATCTTGGCCAGCAATTGATTACAACAAAAATAATAAGGCCTCCCCCCCATTTTTTTTTTTTTTTTAACTTTGCACTTGAATGAATATTTGGCTGCTAGTGCAACCAAACGTCATCTTTTCTTGTATTCATGAGTTATTCAGCTTGACGCCTTCAAGCTAAGTCCAGCTGGCTTTTTTTTGAGGGGCGTTTCGTGCCCAGTGACACTGGCTGCACAAATATGTGGACAGTTTTTGTTGTTTTTTTTTCATTGTTTTCATAGTTGTACATAAATATTCTGTTTTTCAAGGTTGTAAATAATGCAACCTCAGGGCAAATCTATGCTAATACCTACAATAAAGCAAATAAGGATTGAAACACTACTTGAGTCTTAGAGTAAGGTAATACAAAGCAACTGCCGAGATGGATGCATGATACACAAAATGCAACCTTTTGTATTTTTGTAAGCTAACTGGTCTTTGCATCTGTTCAATTGGTTTATCATTGGTGGTGACAATTTTGTGCTGACTTCAGCCAGATCTGGAGGCTGGTTTAAAACACTGCAAAGCTTCCTGAGTCTGTAATGTTTGTGGGGATGGAATTCCATGGTGTCACAGCTTTAACTGAGCACTGTCGTTCTGAACCGAGGTACCTGGTCAGCTCTAGTAGATGCTCTGGTCCTACCTGCACTATCGCTGCCAATGTAGAATAGGCATCCTCCAAGAGAAAGACATTGAACAACTTTAAACATCAGACATGCATTAGAACAAAAGAGTAAATTGTCAAAATTTGGGATATTGCAATTTTTAGGATATTTCAGTGACACTAATTTCTTGGCTTTATATCTAATACACATATTCTGTATGTTTTGCTTGACTCATAACTATTTTTATGTTGCTCTGTCCTCAAATATCCTGGTGTTTCATTTCTCTAACACACTCACGGTGTTGACAAAGTGTGTGTGTGTGTGTGTGTGTGTGTGTGTGCGCGCACGCGTGTGTTTGACGTATCACTGTGTATAATTTGTATAATGTGTTTTGCCATGTCTGTCTAGTTTGCTTAGTGTCATTTTAATTGTGACTTGCCATGGGACGGCAGATTAAAATTAGCCTTAGGGTTACTCAGGTAGAATGAATCAAATGGTAACATGTATGTTTAATGTTGTACATGCTCCCTTACAAATCCAATACATAAATAAAAAAGAGAATGGATCTTTCCTTTCCCTCCAATGACAAACAAACCACCAAAAAATCTTGACTACTTCTTCAAAGTTTAAAAGCCTTTATAGTTCTGGATACCTGATTAAAAAGCAGTGCACAGCATGTTGACGGGGCTCAATAATAAAGGCATGTTGACATTTTATACACTTTATACATAACAAGGTGCTTTGCTTCTCAATCCTCTTCCTTCCCGGTTTGGACGCCTGGAATCTTTCTGTTACCCTTTTTCCAAGAAGAACCAGGTGCTAGTTCTGTGCTGGTGCTACGGCCAGTGCTTAGTTGGTTCCAATCAGGCACCTCCCAGGAACCGGTTGCTTTTCCATCTGAGGTTAATTGGTGATTCTAAATTGTCCGTAGGTGTGAATGTGAGTGTGCTTGGTTGTCTGTCTCTAAGTGTAGCCCTGTGATAGACTGGTGACCTGTCCAGGGTGTCTCCTGCCTTCGCCTTGAGACGGCTGGGATAGACTCCAGTCCCCCATGACCCTAGTGAGAATTAAGCAGCATATAGATAATGGATGAATGGATGGAACTTGTTTCTATGCAAGTAATAAAAAAAAAGAAATTCTATCCAGCTTCTCTCTCACTAGAACTGACAGTACGATGACATTATTAAGGCATATCTGTCACGATCTTGACTGTTTGGACTTGACTCAATCTCAGAATTTTGGCTTAGTTCAGACTAAATGTATGTAATCTGACCGTAGCCCTGCGCAGCGTGTGGTCACATAAAAAAAGCCTATACAGTATGTCATGAGCATGCTCACTTACAACAGGGCATCAATGTGTCACCTCAGAAAACTTAGACATCTTGAACTTGTTCTTGGGATTTGCATAGCGCTCTGTTTGTCACCTCTCCGTGCCCTGTGCCTGCTCTCTGCTCCACCCTTTGCTCTCTGACAGGGCTGTTTATTCAGGCCATGTTGGGTGGGGTGTCCTGTTCTCAAGGGCATCCTGTTTTGCAGCTGTTCCCGAGTGTCTGTTTCTCTTCCACATTTCAAGGGATTTGTTTGGGTTGGGGATGTGGGTGTGGGTGTATGAGCGAAGGCAAAAACTGACTCGACTTGTGTGCATCCAGTGGCCCCAAAGTATATCTTGGACCCTTGAGCCACACTTGAAAATGTATGTAACTTCTTTGCATTAGAAAACAAAATGTCAAAGCAAAACCGAATCTAAGAGGCTTCCTCTGAACTTAGGAAACAGGAAATGTTTCACTTCTGAGGAAGCTGCTTGGATGAGTAGTGAAATGTTTTCAAGAACCAAAATGAGAATTCCAGTTGCCTTCAAATGAAGCCCTGAGGAATGCCATGACCCAGATGACTGACAAACAATGCAGATGTCAAAGCATATGGAAGTTATATTAAAGAAAGGCAACATTACCACCTGGAAAAATACAAAAATGATAGGTTTCAAAATAAACACTATTTGGACACCAGGGGTGGACTGGGATAATAATTCAAACCAGGAATTTCACTCTCAACTGTGTCCTTCATTGTACACATTCAGTGAACATGATGTGCAACAACAATCCAAGCATAATACAAAAGTTTATTCATTCGTCTCCATTAATCAAACAGCACCCAAGTGGAAAAATGAGAATAAAATGGAACTTACGTAAGTTAGTCTAATACGAAGGTAATTATCATTTAACAGGAACAACACTTTTCCATTGAAAATGCTACCCTAGCTAACTAGCCAGGTAGCAACCTGGCAGTGGTAGCCTACATATAGTGTATTATGTGGATAGACAGCACAACTGCACTTTAGACTAACCCGATCCCTCACTGGCAAACATGCTAGTTATTTTAAAGGCCCCCATTTCTTTTTTCATCGTCTCCCTATCTGTCATCAGTAGCCTACTGCCAAAGTCCCTTAAAACGGACAGCTAGAAATACCCTCAGGCCACCAGGAAATGCCCCATTGCTTCCGACGTCTGTTGAACATCTAATTGTAGCTTCACTAAAGGGCACTTGTACAGTTCTTTAACATTGAGTTTGCTGTCTTCTTGTTTCCATAGCTACCTGATGACATCAGGACATGATATCAACTGCCTTCTGTGAAAGCGTTGGTCTAAGGTTTTCTTGATGCAAAGCTTTTAGTTTGTCAGACTGGACCATTGTTTCTCCATAGCACCCTATAGATGCTCAGTACAATTTAGGTCTTGGCTCTGGGAGGGTCGGCCACGCTTTGGCTTATCGTCCTGCTGAAAAAGCCTGTTCTATTGCCAGATTATTTATGACTTCGTATAAGTTGTACTTGGATTTCTTGTACACCTTGAAGTTCATGATTTCATCAGTAAATACAAGATGACTTTCACCACTTTAAGAATAACTGTCCTGGACTGCAGCCATCTGGTTGTTTCACTGTACTCTTGGTGCAGGCTGATTTGAATTCTTCCTTTGGCTTTCTGCACACCAACTTTCTGCCATTAGATCTGTATAGGCTGATGTTCTGAAAGCAACATGCTTCCGAAAACTTCTGTCTTTCTTCCATTCTTTTGCTAATTTAATCCAAGCTGTTTTATTCTTAAAGCCCAATAGGTTCTGTCATATCACTCCCTCTGTATGGATACTGCTCTTTTGAGTTACATCTTGCAATTCTCATCAATCTTGGCTTCTTTTTCTTACCTATTTGTCTTAGTTTCACAGCATCCTACATCCTACCGTGGAGAACGGAGGATTGAGGTTTTGTTCCTTTAATGAATTGAATGGCAATGCTTGACCTTTTGTCTGAACTCATTTCACCTGTCTTTGCCATTTTAGCAGCTGCTTTCAACTCGCCAGTTCCAAGATGTATAAAATCAGTTAGCCATATGTTCACATAGCATTTTATGAAATACTCTCAAAAACCCCAGTCTCGTTTTATGCTTCTTTAACTGTCCGAATACTTTTTGGAGCCACTGTATCTCATGCAGCGATCAACCACCACATTAATCATTAAAACGCTAAAACGACACACGAGGCTCAGAGGGAGCCTGGGCTTCAGGTCACATACATAAAAACACTCTTATGTCAGGACATGCACACACAGACAGCTGAACTACTGAACACAAATGCTGGCATTCACATGATGTTATTATAAAAAAGGAAGCTATGAGTTGAAGTATAACCTTTAAACCCCATTGACATTTTCAGTGGTACGTATACATTTCAAATATTATTACATCTGGCAGCTTATGTAACTGCTCACCGTTTTTTGTTTCCTGTTGTAGTGAACGCACTTGATATTCTATTTAAAATTTTGCCGAAAATGTTGTGATGAGACAGCCTCAGTTGAATTTCTTTTCTGACACTGCTTACTGCAGAGCAAAAATGATCAGATGGACTATTTGGACAAGACTTTATATTATTAAATATGTTTGCTGTAAAGAGGAGGGAATATGGGACATTACTATTGGGTGGTCTAACTTGTCTGAATCCTTCTGGATTTGTCTTGGGTGTAATTAAATGAAACTTTAATTTAGGAAAATGCTCTGTGGGAAACCTCAAAGAGATATACCACGTTCACCCTCAGCATGTCTGCGTGGTGAGTGCTGATGTCTGTCTGCTGGTTCAAATTTATGATGGTGCATTATGATGTCCTCTATCTGTCCTGTCAGCTTTTGTTGGATTAGTAAATCATTCTTTTGACATGTGACTGGGACCTGGATGAGCCTCCTGCATTACTGTTTAATGTAGGCCTGTGATGGCAAGGCTGGATTTCCAACTGAGATGTGTCATCTGGGTCCACATAATTTGATTTATCACACATTTATTAGAAATTTAACTATGACGGCTCCTCCATCCTTCGTGTTTTAGTTCTGGTCTTGTGGGAAGACCCTGTGCCAAATTCAGGATTAAGCTCTAAACTGTTTAGTTTGTATCCAGCACATTTTCTGTCAAGAAGTTAACACACACACAAAAAAATACAAAAAAAATACAGTTTTATTTAATCTAAGGGGAACTGTAAGACTGCAGCCAATAATTATTTTATTTTATTAATGATAAAATATTGTATAAAATACTGAAAAATCCCCTAAAGCTTTAATAAACATATCCTAATTTCTTTTTTCTTCTTTGTCTGGCCAACAACCAAATATCAACCCCGAAAAGATATTTGGTTTACTATCAAAAAAGTTGGTGAAGTAGTAAATATTTTTTTTTTTTGAGGGAGTTTTCAATAATGTTTGCATAAAACGGGACTTAAGGAATGAAACAAAAATTTTACTAAATTATTTTATGTCAGTGGAATACATTTTTATTATATTAACTGAATATTCCAGCTAGAGTAGTGGCTGGTTTCTGAGTGCCTGAGGAAATGATCAGACTGACATGTGTAGGTGGAGGCGGTATAGGAGCCCACCGAAAAATGTTTGTCCATGGGGCCACATTTATTAGAATCACATTTTTTAAATGCAGTTTGATCACCTACTTTGTAAAGTACGGTAAGTGTAATATTTCAATATGTGGAAGATTTTTGAGGAGACTTGATAATAAACAAATAAACAGCTAATTAGTGCAAAATTAATACATTAGTGCAGTGCTTTGAAATGCGCACGTCTTGTATATCAGCTAAATAAATGTGTAAAATGCATGAAGGAAACATGGATGGAAACAACTGTTGATTAAACCAACTGTGTGAGTTTGAATATGGAAATTCCAAATATGGACAGAGGGGCTGGGCCAAGGAGAGCTGCTCAAACGATCAAACTCCCCTTGTTTAAATCAAAAGGAAATCCTCAAAACCACCAACAACAGCAAACTTACAAAAATAACTTGACCTTCAGTCACACAGGAGCTAAAGAAGTTGAATTAACCAATACCTTCAAATTAGTTTAACGTCAGTGATGACAGCAGGGGATTAAGTTACAGCTGAACCAGTTTTACCTGATGAGACTTCTAATGTTACCGTAAGTTTTATCATTTCGTTCTCATAATTTTGTGTACAGATATTTTACACACCATGTTATGTGCATGTAACATTAAGTCTGACATATTGTAGTTCTTCTTTAAAGGATTTAAACACTTCATTTTGCTTCTCTGTTTGAACAGTGTTTGAAATCACAGCATGAATTGAAGCATTGAATTTCCCTTCTGGGATGAATAAAGTATTTTTCATTCATTTCATTTCATGAGTTTTTAACATCTAACTTAACCTCTGCTTATTATGAGGATCAGGGAAAAAACAGGAATAGTGCAGGACAGGGCTCATCAGTGCCCATTATGGCCTCATTAGTACATGCATACATTACATGAAATGAAACACAACACCTGTGTTGAATTATGGACACTTGAGGCCACAACGGGTAAAAAGATAAATAAAAAATCAATTGTCATCTACTATACCTTTGTCCCTGCTTGAAATCAACCAGACTAGCTTTATTTTTCTTTTTTAACTTTTGCATTTGAAAACGTTACTGACATTGAAGTGATTAGAGCATTTAGAAAAGACTCACCATATTTCTAGACCAAATTCTATGTTAAATAGCAAATGATCTGGAAATTTAAACACCATAAAAGTGTAGATTAGCTCACTGCATCTTACACACAATCGTGCACTTCATTCAAAGACTGTAACTCTACCACAGTACTAACTGTTCAATGTTACCCTAGCACACAGCTGGAAAAATTCAGCCAAATTCTCAATTTTGCCTTCAAATTTAAATTTGTTATGATCAGTACCAGCCACATAAATACAGCTATTACTCCTGTTAAAGTGTATCGTAACAGCCTTCACCACTTGGCCAGTTATATACAGAAATGGGAACCATACAGTATATGCTGGCACTAAACAAAATGGATCCATAGATTGAGGTTGCATCAATACTGCTCTCAACGTCACATGTAAGTTCATGTATTTTAAAACAGATTCCTCCTTTTTCTCTAAGAGCAGTGCCACAAATAGCTTATCATTATATAAGAATTTGCATTTCAGTACCCATTACATGTGTTACTCAGGATGGAAATGGCATATATAATAAAGGTGATTGACATCTTCATTGCATCTGTTCAATACTCAAAAGGCAAAGGTTAACACGGCCACATGTTACAGATGCTTGAGTGGCTTGATTCGTGTGCGTACTCTGAATTTCCCAGCGGTACTCCTGAGGTCTTTACACATGCAAGCATTTGAAATCTTCTCCATTTGCTAATGGCTGTGGTTTTGCATAACAGGTAGCTTATGATGTTATATATGATGTTAACTATATATATATACATACATACACATATATACATAGTTACATATAGATTTATATATATTTTAATTACATTCAATTTGTTCTATTGCAATCTTTGTAAATTCATGTGGCGCATATATGTGCATATAGTGTGAAAAAATATATACCATAGCCTAATATGATTCAAAAACTATATATGTGAATTTAAACTGGCCACACTTAAAATGAAAGAGAATTATTTTACAAAAGCATTTTCTTGTTGGTTATATCACCTGATAAAAAGAGACTATTTTTAAAGTATGTGTAAGCTGGTTCATAATTTATATAGAGAGCTACAGCAGAGTGAACACATCCCAAGATCTGGTTAGACAGATGTGGTACATGAATATGAGAGTAGCAGCGATGGTGCTGGTGGGGGCTGGGAGGTGGAGGCACAGTCCTGCTTCACCTGCCGCGCTGTCTGTACAATTTCTCAACAGGTGTAACGCTGGAGACTCCGCAGTGCTTCCAAGCTGCTGTTTTAATGCTCTATTCCAGATGTGAAAGGACTTAAGCTATTGTGTTCTTGCAAAGAAAATGCACGTTTGCTTGTTTAAAAATAGCAGTTTGGGGGATTAAATTTTAAGGGACAGTCACAGTGGTTTCGTAGTTTTATAACTTATAAATGATTGTGTTGTGTTTTTCAGTGAAGGAGCAGTTTTTTTTTTGTTTTTTTTAAAAGCTTTGTTTAATTTCAGAAATACATCTGTTTCTTTGTTGTTGTTGTTGTTTTATTTTTTGTAATCATCAGTTTGAAATGAAAATCTGATTGTCCTGTTGTCAGCTGAACTCAGTTAGGTTGTTCCCTGACTAAATGCAGTTTGTGACTTACTTGGGTTATAAAATTGCAGCTGGTTCTCCTTTACAAACACAAAGTATTTTACTAATTTTTGGGAAATGTTAGCTGTTTTGCATTTGGAAATCTTACAGGAAAATACTTATATGCAATGAATCTGTCGCGGCCAGGTGGCTGCAGGAATGTGTGTGTGGGACCCAAACGAGAGGGAGGCCAGTTTAAAAGGAAAACAGGTTTATTGGGGAATCCAGGGGAGTGACAGGGCCACCAGGAGGTCGGTGAGGGATCCGGAAGTCCACAGTGCAGCAGGAAAACCAGAAGTGAGGGTGGTGTCTCGTGCCGATGCTCGTGAAGGGAGAGGTTATCCGTGTGAAGGCTGGAGTGGGAAACTTGAATGGCTGGAACTGAGGTTGAGAGGAGGAGATGCTGGAAACACACAGAAAAATGCAGGTTACTGGAGAACTCGAGAGTTAACACAAGAGAAGGCTTAGTTTAAACAACTAAGTGGCCTGAATGTACCATGCATTTGGTAGGCAATCGTTGGGCGCTGAAGCACGAGTGCAGAGTGGCTTTATCCAGCGCGCTGATCGGGATGATGCGCAGCAGCTGTGCCGGAGCGTCCTCCTCCGAATCACCCTGCCCAACCTGCAACTCAGAAAACCAGCCTTCCACACAAAGACACAATCGAAGAAAACATGTACACTAACTAAAACACATCCACATCACAACAGAATTTATAAAACAACAATTACTCACTGGCAACCGTGTGATGTTTTTACACAAAAATAGAGACTTCAACAGCAGGGTGTTATATGGTCACATACAACATTTACCTTTTAACTGTAATTCTTGGGTTAATGTCTGGGCTGAGCACTTAACCTTGAGTGGTGATTGAAACCCGTCTATAGCCCTGTGAGGTACTGACAGCTGCCATCAAATGCTTGGCCAGATAATTTGGCTTTCTTATGATTTCTTGGTCAAAGATCCATCCATCCATTATGATGGATCTTTTTTTATGATCGTAGATAGAAAAATTACACAACAATATGTGCTGTAGCTAACCTGAGAAAATACTGTACTGTTGCAGTATGAGCACACTTGCGACATATTATTTCCCCTTAATATTGTGTCTTAAACTTAGACGTTGCAGTCTGTAGTGCAAAATGAGATGTCATCTGTCAAAGCGCTCTCAGTGGCTCAAGTTTGTCTATGCTGGAGCAAGACACTGTAACATAACTTTGCAGAGGATTGTGGTGAGAACGGCCAGAAGAGCAGGCTGAATGGACACTGCAAAATCCAACTGCATGTAGTAGGATGTCCTGATAGTTTTCTCATATTACATTTGACATACTGTGTAATGGGACATACTAAATGTATTTCTGGCACATCATAATACAGTGGTATGTTTACTGGAACGCACTCCTACAATATCATGACCAAAATCTATGGTGATCACCATGAGTCAATGAAAAGGTCTTTATAGAAAAGCTCTAAATAAAGGTTATTTTTTCTCCAATTAACTTTAAATTTTGCATACTTCTTTGCATGAAAATTAAAATTTCTTCATCATTTCGAAGAGATTCTTGTAGCAACCATGAAAACATGTATATTTAAAAAAAAAAGCTGTTCACATGTCAGAATACCTCCCTTCATTTCAAATAGCCTACTCCTTGAAGGCCCTCCTGACTTGTCTGTTACCATTCTCGCCAGCTTTATTTATGCTGTGTGGCTCCAAAGCTGTCAAATAAATAAAAATCAATCCAAATCACGAGCACTGCTGGATAGAATTATGTGATCTGGGTCTTGTATACTGTGGAGCTACTGGCCCATCTGTCTTTATTGACAGTGATACTGAGGCGGTAATCCTGTTTCCAGACCAGCGCCAGTGAAGCAGGCAGCCTTTTTGGTTAGTTTATTATATCCAGCCATCATTTCCATTATCTCTTCTGTTTTGGGCTCGCAGCCATTATTTATGCGCAGGACTCACTGGCTCAGTGAACAATAATGTACTCTGTATCTCTAAAGGACATTGTTTAAGATTATTTCACATTATCTCTATCGTATTAGCTAGCATGTAGTTTACTAGACAAGAAAGATGGAATGAAGAGAAGCAATGACATGCAAAAGGAAAAAAAAAGATTACAAGCTGAGTTAAAAACACACATAACATGAATTTATCACATATTTGATGAATTAACAAATTTCCCAAAGACATATCCTGTGTCTTAATTCCATACCTTAGAGCTTTTTCAACGTTGGAAAAGCGACACAATTTAGTAATGTCAAATATGTTTGTATTGAATTAGTTCTAATTGTATTGGTGTGTTCATAAAGAATGTTGCCCCACTACACAGTCCACAGTGAATCTGAAAAGCAGCTCAAGCTTGGATAATTGTGGTTCCTGACAGTGTCTGAAAAATTTTGTAGGACAGACAAGAACCTAAAATTGTTTGCGACTTCTGGCACAAGTCGTGTTTGTACAGAATGTATAGCCATTTATTATATTGTAACTGCCAAAAAAATATGTAATGAGGAAAAGCCAGCAGTGGTAGAGAGCAGTTTTAGCATTAGAGTTATTTAATTTTGGATAACTATTATAAGGAGTCAGATCTGATGCTTGCATTCACTTAAATGTTGGTTAGATGTGTATCTGAACTGCTATTATAAAAGCTGTAATGTTCTAAATTTGACACACTTTATTTTTTATAAGCTACATTTTTTTTTTTTTTTTAAAGATTTATTTGTGGCCTTTTTCCAGCTTTATTGACAGCAACAGTAAAAGACAGACAGAGAAACGTGGGAAGGAGAGTGGAGGAATGACATGCAGCAAATGAGCCGCTGGGTGGAATTGAACCCGGGCCGCTGCGTCGGGGACTGTAGCCCCTGTACATGGGTCGCCTGCCCTACCCGCTGAACTATCCAGGCGCCCATAAGCTACATCTTTAAACTACAAAACTACTCAGCTTACAAACTTTAAGTTTAACAAGAAAAATGTGACTATTGAAACTGATATGATGTGACCAACTAGATGGAACGTGTCTCATTTTGTTGTAGTTCTTGTAACTGTAAACACACTCATCTCACCGCCTGCTCCCAGTTGTACAGAAGCGCTACAGAGCGATGTTTCTTTACCACAAATACAGTCTTTGGCAGAGTACAGATAGCACAGAGCACGCAAACAAGGGCTGGGCGATGAAAAATTTATCACAATAAAATGCTTCACTTCAATCAATATCACTCATGCTTGATCATGTTTAATGAGCTGTTTTTGATCGAGACCAGAGGAAAAAAGGTTTAAGCAGAAGTTATCCACTTTAGCTTATTTATCAAGGGACACATTTAATGCTTTCAAAATTAACATAGTCTAATGTTGCCAGGCCATTCTGTGAAACATAATGGTCTGGCTCATTATCATTCTGCTATTGGGGGAAAAAAAACGCTCTAGTTTGTTTGTATTTCTTAAAACCAATCACAGCCGGCATGGACATGGCTAAGCAAAGGATGCCGCTTCAGTGTTCAAAATAGTAACAGGAGGAATTGTTTTGGTGGAACATTTACATGCAGGGAGATGAGCACTGTGGTTAAAATGGATAATCCACTGAAAAAAACTAGCAGAGCTGCCGTGAAATTTGAAATTTTCAGTGCGTTACGTTGCTGCCCAGAGCTCGTCGCTGTTGTTTCCTGTAGCGAAGAAAACAGTAATAAGCAGATGGTGCAAGAAAGCCACCTGACATGAGCAGCTAATGGTGGGCTTATATCTGCATCCCACATCCGGTGACTTAGACTAATGTTAACACACAAATAAATTCATTTATACACTTAAATAGAAACAAACCAGGATAAAGGAATGATCTTGCCTTCATTTACATTAAATAAAGAAAGCTAGTAAAGTTGCTGCCCTGTGTTGATTTTAAGCTTCTGAGTGGCTGACCTGAAGCAGGGATCTTTGGACAGAGACTCTGCACAGGCCTCCACACACAAAAAAGGCAGCAAATTCATTATCCCTGAAAGCAGGCCACCAGGGGAGGGTTGGTTAGGTGGAGGTGGTGACAGACAAAGGGCTGTTTTAGGGTAATTAAGAGGAGGTCTTTGGGCACAGACTAACGTACCTCTGAAGACCTGCACAGTAGCCACAGGGAGAGCAGCAGACGGAAAAGAAGCTGTCATGAGTTAAGAAGGGAGCATACCTGAAGTTTGTTCATGCAAATGATGTGTTTTCATCATGTGTTGTCATGTGCCGTGCTGTCATGGTGATTTGCAGCTAATGGGGCGGCCGTGGTAGAGCGGGTTGTCCAAGGTTAACGGTGTGACCTCTCCATGTGCAGAAGAATCCTTGGGCAAGATGCTGAACCCCTAGTTGCTCTGAATAACTACACTTAGATTAAGGCTATAATTAAGGCTAGCACTTAGCATGGCAGCTCTGCTGCCTCTATGTGTGGGTGTATGAGGATATGAGAAACACATCTCTTTGGATCCTAAGATGAATGAAAGGTGCTACATAAGTGTGGACCATTCACTTTTGATGCATCCAAGTAAACTAGCTGTTGTTGAAGTTATTATCTCTGGTTTTGTTGCTCAGGCCCAATGCTAACCTAAAGACAGCCATAACAATAGATTTGTTCTTTCATTACACTATTTATGGATTTGGTGTTAATTAGTGACAGCTGATATGACCTGGTACCAGCACCTACATGTTTTTTACACAGATTTTTGCTCACAAGAAAGCGAGAGGAGAAATAACTAGTGTGATCAAATAATTTTCCCAGTTCACACACTGTAATGTTCTCTCACATATGCAGTGTAGAGCTCACATGTCATTCAAGAGAGCTGAGGTGGACCTAACACACGGACACTTTATTTTAGCTGATTCAATACCGATCCTTTAGATGGCTTAGGACGTCTCCATCCGTCTATCCCTCTATCCATCCATTTTCTATACACAATGTTATCCTCATAGGGTCACAGGGAGGATGGAGTCTATCCCAGCTGACTTAGGGTGAAAGCAGTTTACATCATGGACAGGTCACCAGTCCATCATAGGACCAATAAAGAGGGACAGACAACCAAGCACACTCACATTCTAAAGGCCTCTCCACTGTGTATATTAGTGCTTAATATGGAACACATGTATGAGTTAGCCACTGTGCAGTACGTCAGAGCAATTTATGGCTATCCCATCCTCTTTACCACGGGCTTTTACTGTATTTGGCTTTTGTATTGATCTGTTTTGGGGTTGTGTTCTTTAAAGCCAATAGCTGAGGGAGCAGCTATTCAAGATTTAGCACCATAAGTCACTTGTTGATACTGTAAACTGGAATTTATTGTCTTAATAACTGTCTCATGCAGTTATTTTAATGTTTAATTATGTTGGAACCATCAGGCCTGATCTCCTCTTTGGGCCCCTTCATAGCTGCAAACATTTCACCTTACGGTAAAATTTTCGCTTTTAAATTAAATGATATGTGTAGAACTGAAGCGTAAATCCCTAAAACCAAAAGCAGAGCAGGTCCGACGGCAATTCAATCTAACAGCAGCTAGACCCTTATGGGCATAAGCTATAAGCCCAATTAATTCTAATTACATTAAAATATTCCATCTCCTGCTTTGTATTCAGTATTTGAGGATTTAAAATGTTCTCTCCTGGAATGGTGCCACATATGCATACATTCTGTATATTTTTCAGGGGCAGTGATGCACATAATGAGTGTAGGTATAATAAGGACTGTAGAGGAACTCACTGAGACTGACTCACTCTGGGAAAAATTGGCCCACTCCTGGCTAATATGGAGCTCTGTAAAAGTAACAAGCACAGTCTCCAATATGTTGAAGCCACATTGATTCAAGTCAGCAATTCAGTGTTAGAGTTTGTCTGCGAAATGATAAAAGTTACTGGGTTGCACAATATATCTCTGGCTGATAAGCAAGACAAAAGTATTATGACTGTTTTGATAATTTCAGACAATAATTACGTCTGATTATGTGGAGCATGGTGCAGCGAAGGGACGCCACTCGAATCTTGATTTTAGATTGATTTTTATGGATTTCTCCTCCCACACATACACACACACACACATAGTAAGAAATAATCTAAGTCTATTTCAGTTTCTTGGCTAAGTATTGTTCTCAAGTCGAGTTTCAAACACCTGTTGATCAAGCAGACCATAAACTTAGAGAAATGCATTGTGTTGACTGTTCCCTCTGCCTCTTCTGCACTCACAGCCAGTACGATGTGGTCATATGAATTCTAACTATCAAGCTACAAATAAACTTGAATTATATACTGTTCGCGGGCTGCAGGGTGGCGCAGTTGGTAGCACTGTTGCCTCGCAGCAAGAAGGTTGCCGGTTCACGTCCCGGTGGAGGCATTGGAATCTTTCTGCGTGGAGTTTGCATGTTCTCCCCGTGCAGCGTGGGTTCTCTCTGGGTTCTCCGGCTTCCTCCCACACAGTCCAAAAACATGTTGAGGTTAATTGGTGATTCTAAATTGTCCGTAGGTGTGAATGTGAGTGTGCTTGGTTGTCTGTCTCTAAGTGTAGCCCTGTGATAGACTGGCGACCTGTCCAGGGTGTCCCCTCCCTTTGCCCGAAGTCGGCTGGGATAGGCTCCAGCCCCCCGCGACCCTAATGAGGAATAAGCGGTGTATAGATAATGGATGTATACTGTTTGCCTCAGTACCAACAGTACCTTTTCATATGTCAGAGAGGAGGTAGGTGGAGAGAATTAATGAATTAATTGACCACCATGCTCTAATATTAATCTCTAAAGTTAAATCAAGTCCAGACTTTAGAAGAGCTGGTGTCAGGCTCCTGGACAAAACACGTAACAAGTGCACTCCAGGATATGTCGGCTGTCTTAACTTGCCACTTTTTAAATAATTTATATTTAAAAGAATTTAGTTTTTCTTTAGATAAATGCTTGCTTCAAGTTTGAGAGGATCAAGCAATAATGTCTGGAGGCAACGCAGAGTAAGACAAGTGCCAAGGACACGAACGGATCACAAAAATCCTGTCAGACGGTTGATTTGCATTGGAAAGAAGCAAAACGATTCCACCTTCACTGTCAGATCTTTTTCACTGCAACACTTGAGCATGAAAAGGTGACATAAATTGGATAATTTAAAAAAAAAAAAAATTTTTTTGCAATATAAGCAGGAGCTGAGGAGCAGATCAACCCGTATTAACATGTAAATCACTACAGGATGTAGTACTCAGTTGAGCGCTGCTGATTTAATGATACTGTCCACTCAAAGCCCCCATGTGCTTCATAGCAGCATTATCAATTACATCTCTGTGCGAATGGATCTTCTTACGTGATTATTTCCATCCTGCTCTCAGACATTTTCTAGAAAGTGCACTTTGAGTCAAATTAATTCTTACTGAGAGCAGACTACCAGGTCAGGGTAACTGGACCTTTTCATGTTTAATACAGTACCAATAAGGACAGCACAATGCTTAACTCTATTTCATGGGTGTATAGTGAAATTACAGTTATTATTTTGTATACTCATTGGATTTGATTTGTGAGCCTGTGTACCTCTCTATTGTTGCAGAAGTGCAGTGATATAAACATAAGGCACTAAACAGATGTCAACAAATAGTTTGGCACTTTGAAATGAGCCTGTTCATTTTCCTGTTCTGTGTTAGATTTATACTACTCTCAATGTACAGATGTACATTCGGTTTGAAGCCTGAGTCCACAGACACTTAGCTTAGCGTAATCTGCATAAAATCTGCCTACCAGTATGTTTAAAGCTCACCAGTTGATACATGATATCAAGTTTGTTTGTTCTTTACAAAAACCAAAGTGTCATTTTGTCAAATTACTCCTTCATACATTAGTTTGCTGCTTAGATTAAAGAAATGTTGGAATTGTTATTAATTAATTGGGAATATTTAAAGCAGGGCTGTATGAGGTTCTTATCTCTAGTCGGTGTGTTACCTATGGTAGATCATGGTTGGCGAGCTGCTATATCGCACTTTTCAAAGCCACCAGACTCCCTTCACAAAACCAGCAATTTAACCTGGCAGAACACAGTAGTTGCTGGTCTGCTAGTACTGCTAGCAGACTGCTGCTTTAACTGATGTGTTAAAACACCAAAGTGACACAGTAACACAAACAGCCTAACTCGAGGCAGAAGTAGATCATCAACATCTGTGCACTGGAAGGTAAGATTTCTGTTTTTGTCAGTGAAGTCCACAGCGCTACATTCATTAGCAGTACACTGATTGTAGGTAAGTACCTCATACAACCACACTTCAAAAACATTTGAACTAACACTCTAGGAAGAAAGGTGAAAAAACTGTGGGAGACGGCAGCACAACCAAAAACACAGCGACAGTCCATTTATGTTGGGTAGCCCGTACGTCTCATTGGTATACATGCCTGGGTGCAGTATAAGTTGTCCACATTGTTATCCAGGGAATGCCAAAACTTACATATACCATTAAAAATACCTTCAAGATGATATTTTTTTCATTGCTGGGAAAGGTAAAGCTGATATGCATGTAGAGCAAAACGTATACTAAACCATATAAACATTGAGTTTGATGCAGACTTTAAAGCTTTAAAGTGGACGTTGCACTTAACACCACTAATAGAAAAATAAATTTCAAATAGTGACTCTTTTACATGAAAGGTGTCTTTAATATACACAGTTGTAGGTACTGCATTATTTTGAATTGCTGGATGTGTATTGCATTTATGAACTTGCCATTGGCCACGCATTTCTCTTTTCTTCATCCTCCCCTTCCATTTTCTATGTATTACCATTTTGAACAACACCTTTATCCATTTTAATGACAGTTTTTGCCTCCCTTAATCCAAATGTTCCAACAGAACAGTTGCCCTGTCACTATTTTAAGTTAGCTCTGTTGCTGCAGCCTGTTCGTCCCACCCTAGATGACTGTGACTGATTAAGGGAAATACACAAACATTAGAGCATTTTTTTTTTCTCCTGTAGCAGAATGATGATGAGGTGCAGCCAGACCATTCTACACAGCACTGTGTCAGAACTAGAGAATGGTCTGGCTATGTTAGAGTAGTACTTCATGCAGCACAATCAGAAAAGAATATAATCAGTTCCAAATTCATTCTGCCACCAAATATAGAAGAATAAAGTTCTGATATTATCAGTGAGTCAGTCTAGGATAACATGAGGTGACAGCAGTGACTGAGTCAGACTAAATCCACAACAGAACTGTGGCAAGTTCTCCAAGAAGCTTAGAACAACCCGCCTGCTAAATACAACTGTGTACAAATGTACCTAGGAGAATTAATGTGGTTTTAAAGGCAATGTGTGGTCACAGCAAATATAGATTTCTTTTCTTATCTCACTTTGTATGAAGTGTATTAGAGAAACTACTACTGATTTTGAAAGAAGTCTCCCTTACGTTTAGTGCCTACAACTTTTTTTCCACAGCACTGTATGTTTGACATATTTGATAGCAACTTTCTTTTTTTAATAACAAAGAAATATGTGTACGAAGTTGTGAAATATTTTTGGCAGCTTAACTATGATGAAGCTGTTTTTCTCGGAAGAAGCATTTTTGATGACAGGTTTTATTAAAGGTGCAAGCTTAGACGTAATGCTATCCCGGTGTGTGTGTGTGTGTGTGTGTGTGTGTGTGTGTGTGTGTGTGTGTGTGTGTGTGTGTGTGTGTGTGTGTGTGTGATATAGAATGTAACTGGGTTAATTCAAAGAGTAATGTGAGGTCTGTATTGCTGGAGGCATATGCCATGCGTCCCATGTGCCTGACTTCCAAATGAATCAAGGCTTTTCCACAGTGTTGATGCCACTAGCAAAGTGCATAGGGCTTTTTCAAACACTAAATATTACATCAAATAAGCCTGACTGTGTCTCTGGTGTCACTGGTGAAAGCAGAATCAGTTTTTCAGGCTTGCAAAAAATCTTCATTGCCGATTGTGAATAGACTACTCCAGTGATTCTAAATTTAGTTCCCAGCCTGCAATAGTTTGGTGACCCCAGTCTGCTAATTGGCTTGCTTAAAGTTGTCAAAACATGGACTTGAAGTTACACTTTTTTCACTCGCACTAGCAGAACAGAGCTGGGCGGCTCTAAACACTCACTAGGCAAGTTGCGTAGGCCCCTGCAAATTATGCAAGGGCCTTGCCTCCCACTCATGTCAAAGTGGGTGTCAGTGTTTACAACTCTCCTCTCCAAGTTTGATGTCAGCAAATAACAGTAACATTAAGTTGATGTGCAGGCTTGCAGTGCATCTCTCACTAATCTGTCTGTCTCCTAACTTAGCTGGGCACTGCATCTCTTGGTCTGTTTTGCTTGTCAGCCACTTCCAGGGCTGCGTTCTGTGACTTTGCGCCTGACAAAAGTGAGAGTGAAACACAACAGCGCCAACGGGCAGTGGTGTTTATAAGCTGCAGCTCCGAAAAGATAACTGTGTTGCGTGTGAACAGGCATTCATATGCACATGCAGCAACAGCTATGGGCACCAGTTCAGACAAAATAGGCTACAGCTAGGATGGCACTCCACCTAGATGTGCATAGTTTTAAAACAATCCAATGGTTATGCGTAATATGGATGCACACCTCTCAGTCAATACTGCCTACCAAATATTCAGCAAAGCCATAGGATAAGTATTTTATAGCTACAGCTGCAGTCTATAGGCTTATTTTTACATTGTATAGCCAAAGTTAATTGTATAATATTGTGAAAATAGGACAAATGATTAGGTAGCAGAATCCAAAGCTCAGTGTTATATATAGTTTGGCTGCAATTACAGCATTGAGCCTGTGTGAATAGTTCTCAGTCAGCCTTGCACATCTGATCACTGCAGTTTTACCCCAATCTTTTATGGAAGACTGTCAGGTTGCACAGAGGTTGTAATTGAACAGCCCTTTAGTTGGATAGTTGGATTGAGGTCTGATCTCTGATTTGGCCACTCTGGAACATTCAGCTTGTCGTGTATAACCACTTTTTCATAGCTTTCTTGTATGCTTCGGCTAATTGTCTTGCTGGAAAGCAAATCTTCGCCCAAGTTGTAGTTCTCTGCTGACTGCACCAGGGTATTTCTATGCATGCTGCATTAATGTTATTCTCTACCTTTACAAGTCTTCCAGCACCTGCTGCCAAGAAGCATCATGATGCTGCCACCACCATGCTTCATGGTGGGTGTGGTGTATTTGTGATGATGTGTTGTGTTTGGTGTCCACCAAACTATGAATCTACTCTGATGGCCAGAAAGCTCAATTTTGTTCTCATGAGACCAAAAAAACCTTCTTCCAGTTGACTACAGAGCCTCCCACATGCCTTCTGCCAAACTCTAGTTGAGATTTATTGCAAACTTGTTTTTAAACAGAAACTTTTTATTTTGGTCACTGTCCCATAAAGCTTTGACTAGTTAAGAACAAGCAACAGTCTCTACCATCTCAGACATTAAAGCTTGTGACTCCTTTTGAGGATTTTGCCTTGGTGACCTCCCTCTTTAATCTCTTTTTTACATGTTCACTCAGTTTTTAAAGATGGCCTGCTCTTTCGTTTAGTCATAGCCAAGAGTACAGATTCACCAATGACTGTCTCAAGTGATTGTCTTTATATTACAATCTCTTGAAACACATTCACTGGATATCAGATGATCTCCATTTCACTAATTGTCTAACTTGTAGCAACAATTGGCTGAATCTGTGTTGAATTAGGTGAATCAATGTAAGGGGTAGGGATACTTGTGCAATCACCTATTTTCTATTTTACATCTTTAATTAGTTCGCATTACATTGTAAAAATGTGTGTTCACTTTGACATTAAAGAGTCTTTTTTTGTAAATTCTTGTCAAAAAAGCCAAATTAAATCAATTGTTATTCAATGGTAATAAAAGCAACTAAAGATGAACATTTTCAAGAAGGGTTAATACTTTTTATATAAATATTATACACAATAAATATTGTTAGTTAAATATTCGTTCTGTCCTCTATAGGCCTACGTATGGAGCAAACTGTTATAAAGGAGAGAGGTTTGTAGTGGGACAACTGGGGTGTCAGGTGTGAAGTTGTGACAATGGTAAATGGTTTACATGTCTCACTGATCAGCTACAGCCCCTGAGCAGAATTTTGCTCAGGGCCCTAGGGAGGTCAGGCCCAGCTCTGTAGCCAAAGAATACTGATTGCTATTAATATGTATAGTCTGTTCTCTGTATAACAAAGTGAATGGTACATTTGTTCTGTGCATGAGGTCTTATTGTCCTTGAAGCATGAAGTGTCAGCAAATAGCGTGGCACTATGTAGACAAATGCTAACACTTAGCCAGTGATGAGAGTGATTATTATTCAAATATGCAGTACATATAAGTCCCAGACTGTTTGTTGAGTTGGAAAATCATGACTTATAAATACGCCACTGTGGGTTTTTATACTGAAGAAATATGACATTGGGTCATCACGAATAAAATGTCTGTCCCCACTGCACTGAATAAAATCAATAAGTACAGTCCTTGTTTTTGAATGTTTGAGAAAAGGGAAAACATTAGAGACCATCTCAACCCTGCTGTATTTCCAGCCTTTGTTTGTAATAAATTGTGGCTTTGAAAGGGGATGAGATAAATCAGATTTGTCCCTCCCAGGACTGATTGTCTGCGGTTCCTGTTTTAACATTTAGGGCACTCAAATGCTTCATACTGTCAATAAAAAAGACACAGACCTTCATACCCTCAAGTATAGTTTAAATTAAATAAATGATGCCAAATGCAATATATTAAAGTTACAAAATAGGGAATTTTTCTCTGACCTCACACTTAATTGAACTCAGGTGTGGCAAATGGGTCTAACATACACCAATCTGCCACTATATTAAAACCACAGAGAGGTGCAGTGATTAACGTTGATTATGTTGTTACAATGGCACATGTCAAAAGGTTGGCATGTTTTAGGCAGCAAGTGAACAGTTGTTGAGGTTAAGTTAGAGTTGATGTCTTGGAAAAATGGGCAGCATAAGACCCTGAGCAACTTTGACAATTACCAAATTTTGATGGCTGTACAACTGGGACAGAGTATTTGCCAAATGGTAGTTCTTTTGGGTGTTCCAAGTATGCAGTGTTTAGAACCTACAAAACGTGCTCCAAGTAAGGACAACCAGTAAACAGGGGTCATAGGTGCTCAAGGCTCATTAACCAGGACTTTCATCTTGCCATACGTAGAAGGTCTTTCAGGGTTCATTGGACCCCAAGAAAGAATATGTGCAAAATATTTTTTGGTATAGACTTTCATACTATGTTAAATACATTTTCTGATAAATTGACGTTGACAGCTTCCTTCCACAGTCCAAAAACATGTTAAGGTTAATTGTATTCATAAATTATCCACAGGTGTAAATGTGAGTGTGCTTGTTGTCTTTCTGTATATCCCTGCGATAGACCAGCGACCTGTCCAGGATGTCCCCTACCTCCACCCTGAGTTGTACCCCCCTCTCCCCCTGACCCTATATTAACATTAATGGATGGATACCTTGGAGCATGTGTGTGCACTGTGTCATTGTCCCATAGTACATCCTGAAAGTGATGGATGCACTAAGGGAAGAAGGCAAGGTGGCAGAGGGAGTGTGATGACCAATGTTTTGCTAGGAAACCTTGGGTCCTAGCATTCATGTGCATGTTTATTAGACTCGTACTCCCTAAACAATGTTGCAGACCACGTACACCTCTTCATGGTAATCGTATCCCCTAATGGCGGTGGTCTCTCTCAGCAGTATAATGCTCCCTTCAACACTGCAAAAATTACTTGACTTGGCCTCCTAATTCCCCAGTTTTCAAATTCAATCTAAGCATCTTTGGAATGTGTTGGAAAAACAGGTCTGATCCGTGGAGCCTCACTTGATGTAAGTCATCTCAGGGTACTTTACTTAGTAAGGTCAACAGACAGGTAGTGGTGCTTCAGCATGCATGGCTTTGGGCCACGGGCTGCCTGGTACAGAAGGTCGGGCGTTCAAGCCCCAGAACCAACGAACTGATACTTTTTAGCCCTTGAGCAAAAGTATCAGTTTGCTCCTTAACCCTCTCTGCTCAGGGGTGCTGTAGTGTGACTGACCCTGTGCTCTGAACCCAGCTGCCTAACAAGCTATATCTGTGAAAAGACAACTGCAAGATCAAAGCAATATACCAAAGACCTTAGAATATTATATTATTGAGAGGAATCCAACAATTACTAAGTGACAGGGGAAAGAAAAATCCCTCTTTTAAGAGAAAGAAACTTCTGGTTGGGGTGAGCCGTTTTGGCAGCACCAGTCGGTCCTACACAGTATTGGTGTTTTAATGTTTTCTTGTGTAACAAACTGTGGGTGTGGCGTTTACAAGACTTGGACATTTGCTAGTATTATGCATTATGAGAAACATAGAAAGACAGGATATTTTTCCCTCGGTTGCTTTACTTTTGAGTTGTATTATAACTTTTGTGAGTCTGTGGAAGTGCATCTCGTAGACCAGTCATGCCCCTGCCAACATCCCCTGTTATCCACTTGGATAACAATAAGGTCAACATTGGGGCAGATACCGATCTAGTCTGTCCATGTACATCCATCCCTACTGGAAAGAAAAACAAATGTTATTATGCTTATAACTGTTTCTGCTTGCATTTCATGTATCACCTATGAGAGTTTGATGACATATGCCGCATCCAGCCCCCGAAAGCACTTTATTGCAATTTTCAGCTGCTATTCAGTTATTCAGCAAAATAAACAAAAGCAAACAAACAACCAGGAAATGTATTTTGGCTCTGGAAAGTCAGAGTTTTTCTTAAATAAACATTTTTGGCTCTAAGCCCCAAAACAACTCTTCTCCGAGTTGTTTCTGTAATCTCCTGCATGCAGCATTGTGCACACTTAACCTTGCAGTAAGCTATTGCTTTATTCTGTGAAGCCTAAATAATACAGTTCTGAGAGGGCAAATCAAATACTCCCTGAGAAACAGTCTGCAGCAGATCTCAATCTCCTGAGGCGCCGTTTGTACGGTTTGGACGCGGTTACAGAACGTCCTGCGGGCAGCAATAATTTAGAGTTTCAGGAGATTCTAGATTGTAATTCACCTTATCAGCCAGCTGTGTTTTTGCTGAGTGGTGGATTAGTCATTGAATTGCTGTCCACGTTAGACTGTTGCTTGTAATCCATCATTGCAAAGCAGCCCGCCTTCTTCCCAACACTCCCAGCAGCAGCAGCAGCAGCAGCAGCAGCAGCAGCAGCGGCAGAGCACACTCCTAACTCCTTGCTCAGTCCCACTCATTGAGCATTCCTGTTTTATAATTGGTTTGGCAGCATGAAGGAGGGTTAGATGAGAGTTTAATGCATGCTTTACGTTAATGCGAAATGTGTTGATATTTCAAATAAACGCAAGGTGATTTGTCATGCTTGTTCTCTTTAACAGATTGAGAAGATTATGAACTTGATTGGAGCAGGCATTGAAACATCCAAAAACAGACAGCCCACACCAAGCACAGGTAATACTTCAAACCCTATTTTGCAGTCATGATAACAGACTTTATTTGTGCACTCTGGAGTGTTTGTTTTTTTTTCTCAGAGATATGACTATGTGGTGTGTAATTTATAATTTGGATAATTCAAAGTGACAACTGGCTCTGGAGATTAAGTGAGTCTTCATTCATTAACCATTTATCCAACTCTTAATTACCCTTGGGGCTGCATTGATGACAGTCCTTCAGAGTTTATTGAACAGAAATTATATGTAATATTTGCAGCAACCAAACACTGTGCAACTGTTAAGATTCACGAGCAGCAACTGCTTTTCTAAGAGCTGCTATCTAGCGGTTAGTCTTACTGTTCGTACAAGTCCCAGAAATTGAAGCTGACATTTGTTTGTTGGCACATCCTTGTTGCTATTTGTTACACACGAGGTTTCCACTTTATGGGAAATCTGATTCTAAATTCCCCTTGCTGTCGTATTTTTTACTCGAGTTACTGTATATCTCAATAGGGCTCGAATTGATAGTACGCTTCATCAAGTGTCCTTCAGGCAATGCAGAGGGAGAAGCCAGCTGGCATCAGCTCGGTTTGTTTAGATAACACTCCTGAGTGGATACAGTGTAAACCTACCTCCATTAGATACTCTGCCATAAGGAGGTTCATCATACGGGGTTGTGTAACAGCTTTTCGAAGCAAAGGGCTGCTTTTTACATGTCTCATCACATTTATTTAGATAAAATTCTCATTAGTTATGCGCAGCATGCTTCGTGGATTACCAGCATCTGCTGACCACAGCAAGGTGTAACACCACCCAGTGCAGAAACAGTAAAATAGTTGTGATTAAAAAAACATTAAGGTGGACGTTAAAAAATAAAAATAAAAAACTGACATGGAATTTAAATGAATGGACTTAATGCTGTAGAACCATTTAGTGTTTTAGTCAAAACACTAAAATACATTTAAACTGTAACTACAAAACTAATGTAAACTGAGAAACAAATATTACAAATAATGCATAAATAAAACAAAACAATTATCAGCCACAATTACCTCTTTCACCATTATATTCTATTCATTAATGCAGTTTTAGACCAAATGGAGTCACGTTTTAAACAAAGCTGTCCACTGCAGCATTAATTTATGATTTTAATAGAAACTGGACTTCCAGCTCACCGAGCATTCTTAGATTAATTGCTATCCAAACAATTAAGACCTGAAGTTATTCCACATTACGTAAGAGGAAACATGGTGTTTGTTTTCCCTTTTTTTCCACACTTATAGGTGTGCGCTATTTATAGTCGCCGTTTGAAGGATGGCATGCTGAAAGTGTCCCAGATTCAGCTGAGTCATGCAGTTGCTGCTCCGATTTTAATCGGAGATTGTGCACAAGTAGTTCTGGAGGTTGTGAGAATGCTTTTGTTGCTGTTTTTGTATGTGTCTCTCAGTAAAGAGGTCATGCTTCTTCTTTTTTTTTTTCTCCCCACAATGTAATAAAAGGGAACAAACAGGTACCCTTCAGAATAATCACCAGGAGAGGGAGGGAGACAGAGAGAGGAGGGGAGATGCACAGGAGAAGAAGGATTACACAAAGATGGAAACCTAAATTGTAAATCTTCATCCGACTTTTATCTTTTTATTGTGACAGAAGCGGAAACACCTTATCCTCTATCCCTGTTTTGTGCATTTTCAGTTTTCCTTGTATAGCCACACTGACTGTCCCTCTCGTATCCGAAGTCAAGGATGGTCAGTTCATCTTCTGCTTCAGATTTCAGAACATCAGATTTTTGCGTCTAACAAAAACATGTTTGTGCAATTTTGCGACCGCTCAAGGATGAGGTTGTTTGTGTTGTGTGTCCGTCAAGAGTGCGTCGATTGTGTGCTAAGAGAGCAACTGAGTAAATGAGCTTAAAAAGAGCGAGCGAGCGGAGAGAGCGAGCACAGCTAACAGCACACAGGAGGCATCGGCTCAGTTTGTGTACAGGCATGCTGACGTTCAAAGGAAAAGAGTCCGCCTTCAGTTTCCCTGAATTAATTCAGCTTTGCGGCTCATTTTCTCCAGTGCTTGGGTGTGTTGACAAGGAGCTACTGCTTTTTCTTCTGCTCTGATAAAGAGGCACGGCTTTATCTAGGCACAACCTCAACCTTCTTCCTCAGTAAATAGGCCTTTCTGGGCACTCGTTGGAGCCAAGTCTAGACCTCGCAAACAGAACAGAAACCCACATGGATAGATGTGACAGCTTGGCCTGTTTAACAGGGGATAAGACAGTGACCCAGTTCCCCCCCACCCAACGAACGAAGGAGCATTGGATACTCTGTAAGTCAGTAATTAGGTCCTACTATCGTGGGAGGTGTTGCTGTCCCAAATGAATGGAAGTAATTGGGTGGGGTGGCTGGTATTTTTAACACTCTTTGTCTGGATCTTGTGGCGTAAAAGCTGAGTTTGGGATGAGGCTCAGGAGGAAAGAGTAAAGAAGGAGGAGGAGGAGTTGTGGGATCTTGTAGTGAATCATAATTAGTCCACTTCAATCCTTCTTACTTCCTATTACCATCTTATCTCGTCCATATGTTTCATCGCCTCCTCCTCTATTAGTCTTTTTCTGTCTTATCTGCCTCTTGCTCATTCTCTCCTTCCCCCGTCTTCTCTCCTTCCCTCTTTCCATCATTCTTCTCCTCAGTCAGAGCAAATCTGATAGCAGCCTCTCCTCCCGATAACGAATGATGAGCGCAGGTCCTTGCGGATGACTGACGGGTCACGGAGATCTGACCTGGCCTTTTACCTGATTGTTAACGCCAGAGCAACAGGGGTATAGGTGGCCAATTACGGAGGAGGTTCAATCAATAGCCCTTCACTTTGCCTTCCCCTCCGTTGTCACTGCTTCTCATTGCCCTGACTGCCTGGCTGACTGGCTGACTACCCGTCTGGGAATGTGTGAGGTGATTGCAAGCAACTTGAAAAGCCTGCATAATTACGCTCTGCCTGCAGCTGTACCCAGATAACACCAGTGTCGGACTCAGTAAGCAGCAGCCCTGCATAGGTGGGTGCGAGGGTAAAATGGTGCTGTGTAGTTTTTTTTTTTTATCTTTTACCCCGAATCTATCTGAATTTTATATCAACTCACTTGCTTATCTAGGCTTTTCCTGTAAGTAGCCTCTGTTGTACGCTAAAAATGGTTGACGTGACATGAGCATCTGGAAGTACATAATGGAATTTGCTTCTTTTCTGTCATGCTGCATAACTGGGCGAGATGGAGAAAAGACAGGTCTCGAAGAGTGTTCTTCTCTTCTCTTCTCTTCTCTTCTCTTCTCTTCTCTTCTCTTCTCTTCTCTTCTCTTCTCTTCTCTTCTCTTCTCTTCTCTTCTCTTCTCCTGTACAAGTGCATTAGAGACTCTGCTGACTTGAATCAATGCTGCCCCCCCTTGTCTTATCATCAAAGTAAGATGTAAATGAATTAAAGCCTTCTGGTAATAAGCAGGGGTTTGAGGAGACTCTTTGTTAACCACCAAAAAAAAAAAAAAAAAAAAACCTGCCGTTGCTCCTGCAGAACAGGATGGAGGTTCCGTCATCCCTTTACGCTCTAATCATTCTTTGCACACACACACGTTAAAAAAAGAAGAAAAAAGAAAAAAAAAAGACTGTGATTCTCGGCTCTCAGTGCTTGTTTCTTGCCTCTGATCCTGGTGTCCTTTCTGCACTGGCAAGATCAGAGTGCTTCTGTGCAATTCTAATCAGTGCAGTGGAGGGAGAGAGGGGGGAGAGGTAGGTTAAGGAGACACCGAGCGAGTCAGTGTGTGTGCATTTGTATGAGAAAGAAAAAAGGGGGGGTAAGATAGGAGGGGAAACGGGGTAGAGAGGCAGACTGTGAAGAGGGAGAAGGAGTGTTTGCATTTTTCTGTGTGTTTGAGAGGCAAAGAAGCGAGACAGAGTGAGGGAGAGTGCGAGCCAAGCAGAGAGAGAGAGAGAGAGACAGAGAGCGAGAGCAGCAGAGGGAGGGGAATTGATATAGTGGGAGAGAGAGGGAGAGGTGGTTACGTGGAGCAGCACCCCACTTCATCAGGCAGCATACGGCAGCCCTGCAGTGCGATCACACAGTATGGGAATGGGGCTATGAGATCGAGAGCGAGAGAAAGAAAAGCAGAGAGAGAGCAAGAAGAGGGGTGGGGGGGAGTTAAAAAAGAAGAGCTTGAGGGATTTGCTCAGATGAAAAGGGGGGGATGATCACTGAGTCCGTTGCCTGTCGTGGATGCGGGAAGGATGTGGCAGCAGTGGCTGAGGCTGAGGCGCATCCGTGGTCTCCTGTGTTGAAGTAGCCGGCGTCAGGACGTTATGCCCTGTGAGCAGTGAGGGGTAGCGCGTGTGAGCCAGGAGCAGCTGCTGTGACTGCATCTGCGCTGCCTGCATGTCTCAGACAGGCAGGGGATGCAGCAAACCTCTGCCCTGAGCACACAGGCTGCTAGCTGTACCCAGCGAGGAGAAGAGCCAGGTGGGCTGGGGTGGGAGCGAGGGGGCGCCTGCCTTAGGAAGGAGCTAGCTTAACCTGCACTGTGGTCCTGCAGTGATCCCAGCTCTCAGAGTCAAGAGGCTCACCTGCCCGTCTCACTGGATGTGAACCTGGATTTTACTGCTTTGAGAGATGAGAAGCACGTTCTGTGGCGGAGCCGCACAGCCAGCAGCCTGCTGAAGAGTGTGAATGCTGGGCAGCACAGGGAGCACTGGCACCACCAAGGACACACAGCCTTTTTCCACTGGCAGACAGCTTACCTGGAGCTTTATCAAGGAATATATACTTGGATTTGATTATGAATTGAGGAGTTTGGAATCGGCACACTGTGGAAATCCTAAGCCAACGTTTCTTTGATGTAGGATTTACAATATGTCTACCTGACCGTACTCCGTGTGGCTCTGGAGTAAGGACAAAATATGATTTAAGCAAATGTGTATTCCTTGATCAAAAAATAACATGAGTACCTCAACAGTACTTTAGAATGCTGCTACCTTCATTGTATGAGCCTTGTCCTAGCTCTCAAAGAGGTTGACCAATGAAGCCATGGGACTCAGCCAGAGCTTTACAAGTATGTGGTGAAAAGCCTGACAAATTCATTTTGGGGGAACTGAATATTTCTGTGTTACATCCTGATGGAGTAATTTCTGATTTTAGAATAAATGACGGGGATATTTTTAGCAGAGTAAATAATGTGTGCTATATGAAAATGTCTAATTTAGTGACAAATAATTTCCATTTTCCCTCAACCTGAAAATTATCCGGTCTCTTGACTTGTAGTGTTCAGTATTGTTATGTTTTTTTGGACTAGCTAGGCACTTGTTTTTACACTTGCTCATCTGCTCACTAAAGGAATGTTTAGTGAGCCCTGTTTGTTGGAAGATGCCGTAGTGGCTCAGTCCAACATAACTAACAATACCAAGCTTCAGATGGGCTTCTTTCCCTGCACTACCTCCACCCTCGCCTGACATTTCCAGTCAGTCACACTAACACCAGTGGGTGTATATTAGCCTAGTCAGTCCCCTGCAGGGCTCGAGCGGTGCCTGCAGCACTTCCTACCCTCCTCCTGTGTTTTGAGTTTAGCCGGGCCCCCGCCTGTACTGTGGGAGCCCCTCACCCCCGGCCTGGACCCTGTCTCCCCCCCACCCCGCCTGGTGCTGCTGCACTCGGCTCTGCCTCTGCTGGCCGAGGATGATGTGGCAATGCCATGTGTCGTCCTCTGAGTGCCGCTGCTACCGGCTGAACGGCTTCTCCCTGCTGAAGCGCTTCCCTCTCTCGGCAGATGGGGCCTGTGGTAAAGCCCTGGACCAGCCGGTGGGAGAGTGGCTGGAGCACGTGGGGCTGCCGCAGTACGAGAGCAAGTTCCTGCTCAATGGCTTTGACGACCTACGATTCATGGTGAGTCACCTGCAGCATGTCATCTCAGGGGTCACTTCCACTTTACATCACCCTGTCTCTCCCTGTGTCAGCCAAGCTGCATTTGTCTTTTTGTGTCACCACTCTGCTCTCTCACCCTTTGCTTGTCTCTTAGTAGCTCCACCCCCCCCAACCCTCACCCTCACCCTCCCATCCCCCCTTTATTTTGCTTCCTCACTCACCCTTTCACCCTTCTTCCCTCTCCCCTTCATAACGCCTCTTCACCTCGGTGCGATGCATGACCCCGCTAAGATTTATGGGCGCTCGCTGGATCCTTTTAAAGAGTATAGCCTGTCACCAGTGGTAAGACAAATGACAACCGAAACCCATTAACTTTCTTCCCCAGCATTCCCAATCATGCTATCTCATTTACTGTAAATTTCTACAGTTACCTCCTCTCCCCTCTGTATTGAATCCTCCTGATTTACAGACCCTGGACTTTAACCTGTGTAGATTTAGTCAGATGACCAAAATAAATAAATACATAAATAAATATCCCTCAATTTAGACACACTGTGGTGTACTCCAAATACTCTTTGCATGGTTGCTTGCAGAATCTCACAAAATCCCTCACCCGTTATGCTCTGCACTGTTCTTGTGGTGCTTATGAGACAGTCTTGCAATAACTGCACATAGTATGATTATACTGCAGCAGCATGCTCTAATGCTGCATTTACTTACGGCATACTGGTGGATGTTAGAATTTAATAACACGTGTTTGCATGCGGATGTTTATTTTGGTTTTAAATGTATTATTTACCCAATAAGTAAATATCCACATAAATTTCCCACCACGGGGGTTAAAAAAATATGATCACAGAGAATCAGTGTTTTGCATTTTTGAAGTGCCTCAGTCAGATTATGTATTAATGAATTAATTTAACCGCAGCTCGAAAGACGTCCACAATCTGACTAAAAGCGTTATCGTGTTTCTCGTAAAGAACATAGCAAGGAAACTCGATATTGCATTTGGCAGTGATTGTAGAACATTACATTTTCCATCCACTGGTCATGTTTCTCTAAAAACATGGCTGTGCACTGTAAATAAGTAGGCCCAAAGGGTAAATGTGGACATTTCTCAGACCACTGAACTGCATTAACACAATAGGTTATACAGCAATCAGCCACAACAATAAAACCCACAGAATAAAACTGTGTAGTTCCCACTCTGACACGTCAACGCCTGGACTCCACACAGCTCTGAATACGTGTCCTGTGGTATCAGGCACCAAGACGGCAGATCCTGTCCTGAGATGACTCATGTTGTGAATTGGTGCTATATAAATAGAACTGAACTGAGTTGCCAGGTGGGACCTCCTTGGATCGGGCTTGTTTTTTTTTTTGTTTTTTTTTCACAACATCCCACAGATGCTTGATCGGATTGAGATCTGGGGAATTTGGAGGCCAAGTCAACACCTGGAGCTCTTTGTCATGTTCCTAAAACCGTCACTAAACAATTTTTGCAGTGGCAGGGAGCATTGTTCTGCTACGAGAGGCCGCTGCTGTCAGGGAATATTGATGCCATGAAGGGGTGTGCATGGTCTGCAACAATGTTTCGACAGGCGGCACGTGTTAAAGTAAAATCCTCATCTATGTTAGGACCACATGAGCATTATCCACTGCCTCCACAGATGTGCCTTCTTCACACAGTGCATCTTGCTGACATCTTTTCCTAGGTGAATGACATACACATCCAAAAGATAGAAAAGAAAGCAGGATTCATCAGAATAGGCCGCCATCTTCCAATGCTCAATGGTCTAATATTCATGTGCCCATTTGCGGTAGTTTTTGGCAGTAGACAGGGCTTAGCAGTGAAACTCTGTGTGGCTCCGCAGCAAGTGGATCCACTGTGCGGTCAGACATCTTTCCATCAGAGCCAACATTAAGCTTTTTCTTTTTACAATTTTAGCTATAGTAGCTCTTCTGTGTGATCCAACTACATGTGCCAGCCTTTGCTCCCCGTGCACATCAGTGAGCCTCAGGAGCTAATGACCCTGTTTGCCGGTTCATCGGGTGTCCTTCCTTTGAACACTTTTGGTGGCTACTAACCACTGCATACTGGGAATACCTCACCAGATCTGCCTTCATGCTCTGACCCAGCCGTCTATCCATCATAATTTGGCCCTTGTCAAAGTCACTCAGATCGTCACGCTTGCCCAGTTTTCCTACTTCCAACGCATGAACATCAAGAACTGAGTGTTCACTCGCTGCCTGATGAATCCCAACAATTGAAATGTGCCACTATAACGAGATAATCAATATTATTTACTTAACCAGTCAGTGGTTTTAATGTTGTGGCTGATCTGTGTGTACGTTACAGCTGAGCTCAGTTAAGTGACACCAGAGAGAAAGTGATTGTATTCATAAAGCGTTCTAGTTGAGAAGTGCTGCTCTCAGTTTTGTTTTTCTTCCTGGATGGCATGAGATTACAATATAGTGGGAGTACTTAAGAGCATTTGATGGCTCCTACAATCAGATGTGCTGCAGATACAAGCTTTAGGCTGAGATTTACATTAGTCCATGAGATGACACCAAGACTACAAGATTCATAATGTTTGTGCTTAGAGCGAAGGAATACAGTACAAGTATGGATTAACACTAGACCAATAAGTCACTTAAAATCTATTTTCCAATATTATTGCAGATATAATGGTATTCATGGATAGAAAAGTGCATTAGGCAATTGCTAATGAATGACATGTTTGAGATCATTTAGAAACATAATGATTTAGAAATGCCATTTGTCCAATGATGGGAAAATTATGGGAAAGTAATTTCTCAACTATAAAATGTACAACTCAGCACATGTTAAGGATGTGTCGATTCACTTATTCCCCTCAGAATACCTAAATGCAACGTATCTGTTGAAAGCCAGTTGTGATCCCTTTCTAGTTCTCTGATTTTCCCACTTTTTAACTCCCTATATGTTACTGCTCGTGACTCACAGACACACTTTTTATGTGAAGTAACATGAGATGCTGTGGCTCTCAAAGTGAGCTGGTGTCCCACCATGACTCAATGAAGCTAGCCTAAAGCTAAAGCGCTGAATTTTATATTCATACTGAAAGAAACTGGATTTAACGTGGAGTAGTCACATCACAAGCAAAACCTGATTCACAGAGTAAGGTCACTACTGGAACAGCATATTTACCTGATCTGTGATTCTTAGGCATTGTGGTCACAGTTATAAAACAAACAAACAAACAAACAAACAAAAAAAAGATATTAGTGTGTTTATGTAATGAATTTATGTAAATAAAAATAGTAGTGTGAATAAACAATGATCTTATTTTTCATATTAGTAATCATTTTATCATTATATATGAAAGATCAAGTATATTGCAATAATTAGAAATGTCAGAATACATTGAATTTTCATACATTTTAATGAAGAAATAGATTATAGATGAAATAAGCATTGTAATATTTCACAAGTCTACTAAATTAAATGTATGACAAAATAAGGAACTTTATTAAATTGATGGAAAAATCATGTAAATCAAACGTTGCCATAAATCAGTCCTTCCTGTTGATTTGCTACATGGTCTACAGCAGCCCAATACAACTAGAGATATGAAAGAATAGACCACCTCAGTATAAACTGCACAGAAATATCTTTACCCTCATGACAAATCTTGTCTTTGCCCCAAACTGTAGAGTTATCTCTAATAGTGATAAAGAAAATAAAGCCACCTTCTTGTCTGATTGGGTTTGAAGAATCCATGTTGATCGAGCTTTGCCGGACGTAATGTGAGGAGGACCACGGGTCATTAGGCATTCTGATGTTCATTTTCATGCCACAACTAATGTGTCTGCTGGACTTGACGCATCAAGGAAATAAATCATTAGCTTCACAAGGCAAATTACGCATGGATATTTACAAGGATGTGGAGGTTGCAAACAAGGAAAAGGTCAGCGTAGTCAGGCAGGCTTTGTAAATGTTTAATACTGTGCCCTTTTAGATTGTGCCAGATTCGCTTCACATGTGATCAATCTGACTGAACTTGAATATCACGACTCATTTGTGGGATTCTTTGCGAAGACGAGCAAACTGATCAACGGAGGGCAGTGCCTTGGCTCGTGTCATGTTTACATACATTTATGTAACAGCGTACTGAAGAGCTAACAGTGTCTGCGACTCACTCGGCACAAAAACAAGATTGGAACAAACCAGATTTTTACATTTTTTTCTTACCCTGTTGCCTTTGTAAGCCTAGCAGAAAATGAAAACACCTCCTCAATGTAATTCTGCAGCGACAGCATGCGAGCTGTACTGTACCTACAAACCGCCGCTGTCACAGCTGAAGATATACAGTGCTTCTGGGAAAGTTTCCTCGGGCCCGCCCACCAGAGCAGGAGAGCAGCCACTCACATGAGTCGGCAGGCCTCTCCGCATGTGATGATTGCTCTGAGATGCAGCTTTTGAGGGATCATAAATTATGAACAGCTGTGTGCCCATTCTCATAATTTTTACACGACGATTATCATTTTGCACTCCTTTCATGCTACCAGAAGTGGGGCGCCCGTAGCTTTCATTCTCTTTGGCCTTCGTGGCCACACATTTTATTTCAGTCAAAAATTCCACATCATTTCTCTCTCTCTCTCTCTCTCTCTTTTGTTTTTTCATTTTTAATAGCATTCTGCTTTGTTGCTCTGATGTCCAAACAAATGTGGAAATGATGCAAATTGTCTAGTGCAGAATATCTTAGAAGTTTCCCATCATGCATTTACATTGCATCTCCCCTGCATTAATATTGCATCAGACTTTGCAGCCCCCTTTTTTTTTTTCATATGTTATAATGTGAAACTGAACATACATATTGAAACACACGAACCTTTTCTCTCTCTCTCTTTGCCAGTTCATTATTATGCACACTGACTTTTGGAAGAAAAAAAAAGTACAAAAATTAGATTTTTCTAAACAATTCCTCTGTGGGGCAGAGCAATAGAGCAATTCTAATTCACTGTTGCCTTAACCGAGTGCATTTAGTGAGATGAAGGACTTCTACCATGGCTACATCTGCAAGTCGTATCAGATTAAATCAAACTACCATAGCTCATAAGCTATGTAAGAACTGAACCATACATTCCCGTCACATGTTTCAAATGCAGCATGAAATAATAAGTTTGCAGAGTCTCCCGAGGCATCATCAAACTTCAGACTGTGTTAATAAAAGTGGAGAATCTATTTTGGGCCTCCCTTACATCAGACCCCGCTTCATTTTGACCTTTATTCTAGCGATCAGTGAGTAATCTCCCAACTACACCCTGATACGGGCCTGCGAATACTGCTGCATTGTGCTCTGAAACCGCTCCAGTGAGAGCAGATTGAGTAAAGACTACAGAACATTTTAAAATTCTTGGCCAGGAAGAATCAATCTGCAGCAGTCCACGGGGAAAAACGCTTAGCTCGACATTTTCGCCGTTCTCCTTGTGTCTTTATTCCTGCCCATAAACTTGAATAAGATGACAAAGCAACCGGAGCTGTGAATGAGTGTGAACATCTACAAGAATCTAGTTGTCGGACGAGATTTCAGGATGTAAAAACCAGTTATCGTCAATTGTTTTTATGTCCTAAATGGCAGAATAGTCGCAGAATGTAGTGAAATATTTTAATTTCTTTAGTGCCCCTCAATGAAAGGCAGCAGCAAAGTGATCACGTAGACGCTGCTGAAGCTATGAAGGCTTTGTTCCCTCTGAGTCGCACCAGATCAGATTGATTACTCTTGGCATGCACAATTTATTTGACTTCATTGTCCTCCCACTCTGTTGTTACTGCTTGTGTCAGAGATGTGCCTATTCTGCGTGTGTGTGCATGTTGTGCGTGATAAGAGCGAGTGTGTATTAGTGCAGCTACAATTTCACCGGAGTAGTTAGATTGTAGAACAAGTCATGATACTTTTATTGACCTGATCGAGGGTTTCATGCGCGTGTGAGTGAGATTTTCTGTGTTCCATGCTGCTTTACTGTACGTCCATATCGTGCACGCGCTTGTTTGCATGCATGTACGTCTGATGACTCCGCCTGTGCGTGCGCCTGTGTGTGAATGTGTTTATTTGTGTGTCTCTCTTGTGTTTGTGCGCATGCAGGGAAGTAACGTGATGGAGGACCAGGATCTCAGAGACATCGGGATCACTGACCCAGGACACCGAAAGAAGATCCTCCACGCAGCACGCAGCTTGCCCAAGGTAATTAACATCATAACTTACCCTGAGCACCGAAGAACAGTGACTGACAGTGGCTCAGTAAAAAAAAAAAAAAAAAAAAAAAGAAGCAGAAATCCAAGTTCTTTCGAAACAATAGCAGACGAGCCAAAAATAGATGAATAAAGCGAAAAGTGTTTTGGATTGATAGATAAAATCTCACATTGCTCCCCTGAACTCTAGTTCATGAGAGCTGAAATAGAAACCTTCCTCATATGAAACACAGTAAATGCTTTTAGGGCACAGAATGAACTGAGAACAAATCAAAAGTGCATGAAAGCAATAAAAGTGATTTATTAAACAAATGGATCTAAAAGAGTCATACCTTATGTGAAATGGGTTAATAGAGATTGGTCTAACTTAACTGTCAATATAAAGTCAGAACGTGTGTTGTAGCTGTGAAAAGTCTGGCAAGAATAATGAAAACACTTATTGATTATGCTTAATTAAAAAGACATTGAGTGACGTGAGGGTATACTTAGGGTACACAGAGGTGCTTTGAGCTAAATGCTAACATCAGCATGGTTGAGGCAATGCCCCGCTTTAGTGAGGCAGAATTTTTTTTTTTTTAAGAATAGAAAAGAACATATACATTCCTATTTTAACCCTCTATGCATCTCTATGGAAACAGCACAACCATGGCTAGAAGTAGAGAGAACTCAAAAATGTCTTTTGTGCAGTATAACCAAGTTATGATGCCATAAATCAGAAAAAAGAAGAATAAAAGGTGAATTTCCTTGATTATTTATTTTACACAAATTTAAAAAAAAAAAAAAAGAAAAAGTGAATTAAAAAGTACAACATGTTTCAATGGGTCCCCAGGTGTTACCATTACTGGAAAAAATAATAGATATTTTACATTTTTAGAACTGCTAGGTACACACGAACTGGTAAGATATTTCACCACGCAGAATGTATCATTCAGCGACTTACAGTTTGCTCATCTATATATGCTCATCAATATATTTCTTTAATGAAGTATATTTCATTCTTTTCTCAGTCTCTCCTATCGTCTGTCTCTGCTATGTGTAAACACAACCTGCAGTTCAGCCAAATAGCACACTTGGTTTGCAGCTGATTGTGTCATGGCTTCTTGTCATGGGTTGCATGAAGGACAGATTTTTACTTTTTGACAGAATCTAATTAAAAACATTTAATTTTAAAATGAGTCATGGTGAATGATGTCTAGATTTTTTATTGACCATTAGAAAGTTGAAAATCCAATGATTCTCTCTGTTTTTATGGTTTCTGACGGTGCAGTTTTATAGATTTTTAAAAGAGAACCTGCCGCCAGGTTTTGGGGGTTCAGAGCCAAGTCAGGTACAGCTACAGTCCTTGCTGACTTACATGTGTCTGTCTCTGCAGGTAAAAGCACTGGGCTGTGACGGCAGCACATCTCTCGCCTCCTGGCTGGACGGCCTCGGCCTGCATGAATATCTGCCCAACTTCCTTTCAAGCGGCTACCGCACGCTGGAGTGTGTTAAGAACCTGTGGGAGCTGGAAATCGTCAATGTAAGAAGCCACTGATTGCTGTTACCCATTGTTGGTGGACTCAGGGGATATATGTAGCCATCAGCTTTAAATTCAGCTCCACTGTGGACCCGAACTCACTACTCTCCTATACGACAAGGCCACCTTGATTAGTGGTTTGTGTTTGCAGTTAAGAAGCACTTTACAATGCAGTGCTGAAATATCAGAGAAGTGCTGAAAGCATTTGCATAAAACTGTAGCAGAAACATTTTGAAAATCATCGAGTAATTAGTAGATAACTCACAGATAATGTAAATTAAGGAGCAAAGTGGTGACTGATGACACGGAAATATGTAGTTTGGGATTATCTTTGTGGAAGTAGTGTAACGTTTCATGATAATTAGTAATTAAAAAAGCAAGACAAAAAACTGTTGCGGCTATAGAGGCGATGCATGTCCCAGTTTTGTTCAACATGTGCAGGTGTTGATCTGTTGGTGTGTGTGTTCAAGGTGCAGCCATGTTTTCTCAGTAGGTTTATAACACTTCATCCTCAGCTGAAAAATAATTGTTTACTTGACTTTTTCCCAATCTTTAATGAATTGTGAAATATTTGATAAAGTAGCTTCACCAGGCTGCTAAAAATGATTAAGATAGAACAATCTGAGAAAGACAAATCTCTGTGACTGACCAAAAACTGCCAGTCATCAGTGTTTGCGAGAGTCACAAGTCAAACTCGGTAGGAAGTACTAAGCAACAGCAGCTTCATAGACATCTGTTTGATGTTTCTACCTGCTTAATTCATGCTGTACATATTTCCCTATTTGCTGTTTTTGACTAAATGCAGATCTCATCAGTCTTGGTGGAATAGTTCCAAGAGAGGATTCAATATGACTTTTAACAAGCAACAGAAAACAGTGTAGGATGAGAGCGTCTTCATATCTTTTCCACTTATTACTGTGTAGCTTCTGGTTGGGATAAATGCCAAGACAGTGGTGGCAAAACAGCAGCAACCAGCAACAGCTGCAGTAGCAGCAGCAACAGGAAAGCAGCAGCCAAGCAGCCTGTCTGCAGCAGTGTGTGAGGGACGGCGTCCACGAGACTGCGATGCAGAAAGAGAGGTGTGAGTGCAGGAAGCATTACTCTCAGCGTGCAGAGTAGCAGAATTGCCTCTGAGCATCTTGGCAGAGCTCACTTTGCCCATTACATTTCCTACATCCTCTTATAGAAAACAGCATCAAGGTGATCGATGAGCTGGTTTACGTTCCCATATAATCCCAAGGTCCTTTATTACTATTTAAATTTCCTCTTATTTCACACGCCTCATGCATGCTGGTCTCACTGGGATTCTGGGCAAAATGATAATGAAAACAGCACTAGAAATGCAGCGTACAGACCAGTTGCCTCTTCTGCCTCTGACTCTCACTGAATAAATAATTGAAGCCCTCAGACAAAGAAACATATGAGCCTGTTATGGAATATGTTGTGCCGGCAAACATAATTGCAGATGTAACATTAATCACTCAACATCCACCTTTACTGGATGAGCGTGAATGTTAATAGCCAATTATGCAAATGTACAGTATTAAGATAATGAGTTTTAACTACATAAAATTAACCTATGGTTCCTCCTGTGAGGGTTTTTGACACAGGAGCTGAAATGGCCTTTGTAAAGAGACAGATACTGTGAACGGTCTTGTTGCAGTGTACTGTAAATATCAAACACATTCAAATTTTGACAAATGAAATGGATTCATGCAGCACAGTTACCTGAAAGTCATTTGCTTGTTTGCATATTACATCTTATTGCCTCATAAATTGGTAAAGTCATCTGTGTTTCTTAAGCACTATGTCCAAAAATGGATCGTGAATTATAGAGTGTCCCGAGAAGGAGACAGTGCTGTACTTTAAGCTTACGGCAAAACAGATTGAGGTTGAATTATTGACGAGAGTCATTTCTGTTTGCCTGTGAATGCCTGCCAGTGAGGGGGTGCAATGCCACCAACTCTGTGTCAGTGTATTTTGGATGTATCTCTATTAGCTTAGACTAGATGAATTCCCGCGCATGAGATATTGATGTGAGGCTGCGATGGAAAGTCTCAAACTTGTGCTCTGACGTCGTCCTCTCTAGGTTATTAAGATTGGTCCTCTGGGCCACCGGAAGAGGATCATTGCCTCTTTAGCAGAGAGACCCTATGAAGAGGCTCCATCTAAGTCTCGTCGTCTGTCCCCAATTATGGTAAGACTGGAAACGTAGAAACTGATACAGTCCACATTTGTTATAAGCTCTTTATTGTTTGGCGACAATGACGGTGTCTAAAATCCACAGAAATACTGTGAAACCTGAGGAGGGTGTTTTTTTTAAAGCTACTATTTAACCGCTGAAGTGCACAAACACACTGTCAATGCTAATTTGGTTAGTAGTTTGGATGTGCTTAATGTGCACAGTTTGGATGGCTCTGCACATGCCCTTAATTTAACCCATATTAAGTGTCATTAATGCCCTTAAAAAAAAGATATATATTTATTTTATTTTTAACCAGTTCGTATTTGTTATATTACAGCAGAGATTCTGATTATTTTTCTTATTGAAAAACAGTCAAAACAGGGCAAAGTTAAACACCATGACATGGCGAGCTGTATTTCTATGCCAACATCATTTTGTGAGAAAATGGATCCTTTTCTTTCTGCAGCGGATGTCTAATTTTGGAATGAGATTCTTCAATATCATTATGTTCACAACAGTTAAATACTCAGGGCTGATTTCCCAGGCAGATTAAACTGGGCTAAAAAGAATGGAGAATCTCCATGGAAGAGGCTCTTTTGTCGAGGATTAGGCTTGGATGTAGATCAGGGGAAACCAGCCCGCGTAGACAGTGCTGTCAAATCATTAATCTGTGGCGTGTTTGTATGTGTTTGTCACTGTGTGTGTGTGTGTGTGTGTGTGTCAGTTCCATGACCTCCTGTCCCAGACCACGTCTCCTCTCAGTCAGATGGACCCCTACACCAGTCGCTCCATGGACATGCTTCTGCCCCTGACGGAATCGGACCGGAGGCGACGAGGAGTCGACCAAGACTGTAGTGTATCTCTGCGTTCTTATAGTGAGAGGCCGCGCTCTGTAGTGAGTTCCACCCGCTTTCACTTGATGCTGTACAAACTGAGATGTGTTAGGATGTCAGAGCTGTTCTGGCTGCAACAACTAAAGTTTGAATTAAACTGAAGAGTGCAAAGCCAGAAATAGAAAAGTGGCATTTAAGGTTGAGTGATGCAACAATAAAGCTGCTCTATAGAAATATTGGATTTTCATATTCTTTGTGCATCACTGTAATAGTTTGCCAAAAAGACAATTTTCTCCCTGATATTTTGTCTGTTTCTTCTCAATTATTTAATTGAGTTTGCAGAAAATATTTAGTGTCTGTTAGACAATTTGTGGAAAAGTAATATTGTAAAGCCTAGCACTGCTTCTTCAAGACGGAAAACTGCAGTGTATTACATATATTTAGGATTTTCTCGAGTTCGGCCAGCTAAGCTCAGCTAACTACCTATTAGGGTGGGCTGATATGGAGGAATTCATTCAAGTTTCAAGCATAATACATTGCAAAATATGGAAAATACATGCAAAATAGTGAAACAGATGCTCTATGCAAAGAACTCCTCCAAAGGCCTTTGTAACATCAGATAAAACCAAAATGACAAAAGTATTCATGAATTGTGACTGTTAAAAAAAACGAAATTCATAGAATCATTTATTTGAATGGATATAATATCACCAAAAGTCAAAACATGACAGTATTGAATTATTGCCCTGCCCTGCAGCGGTCTTTGATCTTTGTCGACTGTCATGAATTCAGTTCAGCCTCCCTGAATTTCTTGGTTTCTTCTGTAAGGGGATGGACTAAGAATAACTCGGTGATCAAATTGTAGCATTTACTAAAGGTCAAACTACGACACAAACAGTCAAGCTGGCGTGCCTGGTTTCTGACTCACTGAGGCCAAAGAGAAAACGCAGAGGAGCATCCTCAAATAAGGAAAACATTGTGCTGCTCAGGGACCACGATATGTAAAATCAATACTTGTCATTTCCCTAAAACCTCAGCGTATGGTTATCATAAGTATATTTTACTCTGACAGGTGATTTATTAAAAGAGCCGAGGCCGGCCCACATTGACCCAAAGGCTTGGTATGCATGAATATTTATTGGCCCACTAGCATATCAAAAAGGACTTACGCTAAATTGCTGACGGGACAGACTTTAGCTGTCCTCATATTAATGTACAGCAGTCAGAAGTCTTTTACCTCACCAGCCTGACTGAGAAACCACAAATTAGTACTAACGTGTGGCTACGAATTGTGGCATGAAATACAGTGTTATTTTGATTACCTGAACACAAGGAGGCTTTTTGCTGCCTTACAGAAGTATTTCATTTGCTCACAAATCTCAGTTTAGTCTCTTCTTTTTGCGTCTCTGCAGGACAGACACAGTGAACGGCACAAAGAGTCTCGTCTGAACCTCCGGCCACCGAGCCAATCTGCTACCTACGCCACGGTGTCCGCCTGGCATCACCAGCCCGAGAAACTCATCCTGGACTCCTGTGGGTATGAGGCCACAGTAAGTCACTTTTCACTGTCTTCAGCATTTCTGCAGAAATGTAGAGTTAATGTACAATGCAGATAGACTGATTAAGCATGCCTACTGTTTAACAAGAAACACAGCGTCCAAGATATTTTAATTACGGTATCTTGTGTTTTTGTTCTGTGCAGTTTAGTCAATACTGATGTTGAAATTGTACTCTAAATTGTGTTTTGATTCTTTCTCCTAGTACCTAGGATCAATGATAATCAGGGATCTACGAGGGATTGAGTCCACACAAGATGCCTGCGCTAAAATTAGGGTAAGCATTACTGAAAACCTTGTTTTTTTCCCCCAATGTTATTTGCTCTGACCTTTTGAAGAACAACTGAAAAGTGTTTTTATTGACTGTAGAAATTAATAAATCTCAGCAAATAAATGTCAGACATAAAATAACAAGGCGACAGAGGAAAGACTTGATGTGTAAAACACACCTGGCAATCACTTTTGTCACCTTCACATTGATAGTAAATGAACTATTGTGTTTTGTTGTAATTGACTCTCACTTTGTTTTCTTCTTTTTTTTTGCATCCATTTCAGAAATCAAAGGATTCAAGAAAGGGTCCAGTCGTCATACTTTCCATTACCTATAGAGGAGTCAAGTTCATCGATGCAGCCACGAAGGTAATGTTCATGTCTGTGTTTTCTGATCTGATCTAATTTTCAGCGGTTGATTTCCAGTGTGCGCTCACTCCCTTCCTGTCTCCGTTAGACTATAGTTGCAGAGCACGAGATCAGGAACATCTCGTGTGCTGCACAAGACCCAGACGACCTCTGCACGTTTGCGTACATCACCAAGGATCTGAAGAGCGGCCACCACTTCTGCCACGTCTTCAGCACCGTGGAAGTGGTGAGCAATGCAACTCTGTCTTGAAAACATCTTTAATATGAATTGACAACTTTTGCAGATTTTTGAAAATGTCCTTTGTAGGATGTCATGCATCCTGCAGTTAAACCTGCATGCAGCATCCTATGGCCATTATTTTCTTGATTGTCTTATCAAATGGCTTGATTGAAGTCTCACCCTCCCGCTATGCATGGCATTTCCATGTACCTGCACAGATTATGTTGTCATTTGTGTCTCACCATCTGCAAAAGGTCAACAACAATCTCTTGTCTTTGGCGGATGGACCACTGTGGAGCTGCCTTTGAGTGCAGGGAAATTGTTTTAAGTGAACTCTATTGATAAAGGCTTCAACAAGGTCAACGCACAACAGTTTAAGCCTTGATGATCTGTATTTAACAGAGCTTCTCCATGCACAGAATTCTCTTTGTCAGAAAATGTGTTATGTTTAAACAGGAGCCAGTGGATAATTACACAAAGTAATTATTCAGAAAATTTGAAGAGCCGCACTTTTGCGCACTAGGAAATGTTTTCCGTGTGATACACAACAGATTGTTGAAAACAAATACTGAAACGGATTCAAAAGTCATTAAAAATGATTGGATGCAATAGATTTTTAGAGTGCAAGCAATGTAATCCAACTGATACCAGGTATTTAGTCATGTTTGTGCAAGCATTAAGCTCTTCCTAAAGCTTGTTGGAGAAATTAAATGGTTTGTTGAGCACACAAACACCCCATAAACAGTTATTGTGTCAGTTGAAATCAACTGTAAAAGAAGGACAGCCTCTGAGGAGAAGTTGTCTGGTGTCAGTTTTGTTTTTTTTATCACAAAGATCTGCTTATTATCTGCTGATTTTCACACACTTTGTAAATCTTTTCTGTCTGGACGTGTTTTTTAATCCACGCAGACACAGACGTACGAGATCATCCTCACACTGGGACAGGCGTTTGAGGTGGCTTATCAGATGGCGATTCAGTCCAGGGCGAGACAATACGTCCCCCCTTCATCTCTTCCCTCAGAGGTTATAGAAACCAAAACCAGCCGCCCCGTGTCTCAGTCATGGAGCAGCATGCGAAGATCAGCAGTGAGTACCACCTTACAAACCCTCACAGTAGCACGGTGAATGCGAGCGTGCGGGGAGAGTAGAAACGCAGTCATAACTCAGAAAACGTACGCAGACCTCGTGACCGACTTTCTCTCCGCCGCTGAACCCCCGGCGGACCACCTACAAAAGGAAGATTTGCTGTGTGTGTGGTAGAAAGTGATGAGTCATGACTTTGCTACCAATTTCATCTCACCCACCCCCTCAACTCTGTGAGTCACTCCGATGAAGGGGAGATTTTTCCATTCGTGCATATGTGAAACATGATGAATGCATAGTTTTATTTGTTGCTTCCAGGCGGGTGTGTGTGATTTCCTTTGGGACAATTCTGAGGGCCCACTTAGACCCACCCTGCTGCCTCCTCACTTCTGATTGAGTGTGTTGCGTAAATGTTCACCCTGAGCAATGCATTGACCTCTCAGGCAGCGTATAATAAGCGTTCAGTGATCACTGTCACCTGAGAGAGCTGCACAGCCGGGAGCGCACGTGCACTCCTGGCTGTGCAGCACACACACATACACACACACACACACACACAACTGCGGGACCACATGCTTACATAGACACAAATCACTTTGTTTTACTACCTGCCTGTACGGATAATATATGGAGTAATCACAGAGCTGCATAATGAGTTTCTGGCTGCTTGTTTAAGTTTTAGATGAGAGGGGGGTTATTTCTGTCAACTGCAATTTGTTTTAATGCTATTCATTGCCAGAAAATGTACTTGGTTTAAACAGGAACTGTGACAGCCACACAGTTTGTTTTTTTTTTTTTTTTTAAATACACATTTTCCCCAAGGAGCGATTGACAGTTTGCTAAGCCCTGTCCCCTGTAGTTACAGTTGTTATATCTGTCAAATTTTCCGTTCTTTCATGGCCCACATGCAGTTTGCAGTGATAGCAGTGACAGATTTGTGGCATTTTTTTTAAAAAACAATGTGTCCTTGCTTTCAGACATAAGTAGACAAATGCAGGCTTCTCATTTATAGCCTCCGACGGTCCATTTTGCCAACAGAGGCAGATTTTATCAACTGTAGCTATCGAGTTAATTAAGCGAATGTTAGCCCCCAGAGTTGTGTTTTTTAAAAGCTGTCTCTGGCTGACTTTTTAATTGGTTCAACGGACTCGTTTTGAAACAACCAAAAAAAAGCTGCAAAGGGGTCTTTAATATGCACTTGATGGCTGCATACATGATGCTGTGCTAAAAGAAAGAAAAAGTGAGCAGCCTTACCAGCTGATGATCGGCATAGAAGACGTGGAAAATGAAGGAAGCACACATTTCCTAACAGTGTAGCACTAATCGATAACATTACACAAGTAGGACGTAGAAAAAAACAAGATTAGACTCTTATTTTCTTTTACATGTAAGTAAGTGTCCATTATATTCAAACCCTTGCCAAATGATGCACTGCTAATTAAGCCAACCAGCATCAGGTAAATACTCTGTCTGTGGTGACATTTCCTAGCTGGTGCACCAGACGCATTTTTACATCAGGGATTGGTTTGCCAGAGCTGAAGAGGAGCGCAACAGTAGCAGCAGAGACAGAGTAGGCAACAGCAAGTGTAGGAGTATGGCAGAAAAACCAAAGAAGCATCCAAGAAACAGTTCTGATCCTACAGATTCTAAAAAGAAACTCAGCATTCAGAGGAATATGGTCTAAAAAAAAAAAAAAAAAAGACATATGTTACAAGCACGTGTTGACTGTGTTAAAATTCCGACCTGCAGGTTTAACGTAATGAAAAAAGATTTTTTATGTTGTTGACTAATTGGTTTGTTTTCCAAACGTAGTACTACCACAAGTACCTTGGCTGGAGTGTAAATGCACTCATGTTTACAAAAGACAGTAAGGACAAAGGCGCTAATGCCACCCAGGACTAGTTTTTATGGCTGATCTCTTGTTAAATTTCTTTTTTTCTGGCCAGCAATTGTTTAATTAATCATTTACTTCTGCAGACTTGACTGCTGTGTAGAAGTAAACCATGAGAACTCATTTATAGTAAGCTTTTTATGTCACCCTAAATTGATTTTTTTTTTAAATCTGGCATGGTTGTTCCAAGTTATACTTTTTTAAAAATAGTTATTCACTGTTGATATTACAATTTAAATCCCATTAGGGTTAGCATATAACTCCAGAGTGGTGCAGTACAAAGTGAGATTAATGTGTTAGCCAGATATGTTGAGCCTAAAGCCAGAATTTTCAATAACCTGCTAGCAGCGGAGCTAAGCGACTTTTGGCAATAAAAGTGGCTGTAAGAAGCGCCTCCCTTTCACCAGTTCTTTCCCTGTTGATAGTCTTGCTAAAGATTGTCACCTGAGGGAATATGTTACATCTGCAAACACGTTGAGCTGCATGTTGGTATTCCCATTGAACAAAGTTGTGCAGTTGCAGTAGATAAAGTGTATGTATCACCAACAAGCATTTAGGTAGTGATGCAGAAAATGCATAAATATGTTTAAATACTTGTCTGTGATTTGCTGCCAAGTCCGTTCTACACTGCTGATGGTGCAGCCAATAGAGAATTGACTAATCTTCTGGTGTTTATCACAGAGCACACTCAATCAATCCAATTTATTTTACTTGAATTTGGCCAAAAACTAAATTAATTGTATCCTTCATTATGGAACAAAACTAAATGCAATACTTGAGAATCGTGCTTAAATGAACTGTTCTAATGTAGCCTGCAACGTAGATGATGCACTCCTTGGCTTTGAAATTTGGTTAGGTTGTAGTGTAGGTATGCTAACAATAAATCACCACACAGCGTAACCCGTTTCCTACGTGCTTCACCCTTCAAACTCCAAGAAAGAAGTCCAAAGCTCACAGAGCTGCAACTGCTGAGCCACGTGAATACAAACGCTACCTGGGGACATGGTTTAGTAAAAAGTCAACAATATTTGTGTCAACCTTTAAAACCAGGTGATGAACTGCTCCTACTGGAATTCCTCACTGTCCATTCAGTGCATTGAAATGCTCTGTCCCTCTCCTTTCTCTTCTTTTTTTAACGTATCTTTGTTCTTGTCTTCTTGGTCCTCCTGCCTCCCAGGGTGCCCCTCTACTCGAATGCCGCTGCTGTCACTGTCACACGTGTACCACCCACCGTCCTTCCTTCCTCCCGTTGCACTCTGTTAGCCCTGGAGTCCAGGTCCTTCTCTTTCCTTTCCTCTATTCAATCCTCAATCATCATACATCTGCTTACACACCGATCCCTCCCTCCCCTCCCCTCCGATTTCTTTCTTTTCCCCTTTCGCCGGGGTGCTGCAGTGCACTTTGTCTCCTCGTTTTTGTGGTTCTTAATATCTCAGCCATCAACGTTCTCCTCATCCCTTTTTTTTTACTTTTGCCATCTTGCATTGTCATCTTCCATTTTAGAGTTTAAAATGAAACTAGCTCCAGTTCATTGAGGGAAAAGAGAAGGTTTCTTGATGTGATATACCTTCTCTATATGAAGACTGTTGGCTAAATTGTGCCAGTGAAGGTTTTAATCCATCGCAGTAATAACATGATGGTGGAAGTTGTCTCTGTCGGATGTTTTTTTTTTTTTTTTTTTAATAGCTTCTCATGTTTATTGTACACTCTTGAGACATGTTGAACTTAAGGTGTCATTCATAAGCAGGATATTTTTTTAATAATCAACACTTACCTTGAGATTACTTCTAGCTATTTACCATTTATATTATTGTATTAGTAAGTTAATTAATAGGATAATGTATGCAGAACTGTGTGTCTCGACTGTTCGTGCTTTGACGCGTGTAGAGCCCATGTTGCTGTCCAGCTACTAATCAGCCTTATCTCTTAACTCCCAAAGGTTGGTATCTTTTGGTTTACTGCTGCGGCTTTTCAGAGTGTATTTTTCTGTCAGACATCATCCATTCTGTGGATTGAGCCCTGAGTGTCTGTGATTATAACATGATCACTGGACTGTACCTCTAATCCACATGCACGTGTGTGAGCTGAGGACTTGTCAGTGTGGCGCAATGGCCTCCACTGCCGCACGTCTCACGCCCTCCTCTCGTCCCTCCTCCCTCCCTCCCCCTCGGCAGATCGACCCCCTGGAGATGGACGCTGACATGCATTCCCTGGGCAGCACCACCTGGCTCTTGGACCAGCGGGACTCCAACAGGCGCCCCGTCAGCACCAAGTACGAGACCACCATATTCTGAGGCCGGATCCCCACAGCCGCCCCTCTGCACCCCCCTCCTCAGTTCTTTCCCGCCCTCCTCCCACCCCCCTTACTCTACTCTACTCTGCATCCGGTTCTTTATTTATCTCTCTCACACACAAACACTCACACATATATACATGTGAGCCCCGTGCCTTCTCACTGTGATGGTATAGCATCCCTCAGGGCTGCCTACTCCTGCACCCTCCTTTGCCCTGTCCCAGCGACCCACACCGACCTCCTACCTGCCATGACAAACACTCCCGCGGCTCCCCCGCCCGCCC